>NC_143582.1:193771329-194074632 GCF_048544385.1 Mastigoproctus giganteus | reverse complement strand
CTAAACCTCTTAAGTATTTATGGATCATGTGTAAAGAAGAAGAAACTGTAGCAATTTTCTGTAATGATATTGATTGTGTTGTATAAAAGGGGATAACCTTGCTAGAGTAAACCAATGTACGTAATTGCATATATATAACTGATATTACAAAAAAAAAAAATTGAATAATAATAGTATGTGCCTGAGAGTTGATAATTTTCATGTTGTTTATATAAGTGTAAATAAACTATGTTATGTTATATATTAATGTGTGTGTTGTTTGTCATTCTTGAACACTCAGTCTTTCCGAAGGGAATTATAAATAATTGAGACGTTCCCTTGATTCTGGAATTTTCCTGTGAAGAAATGTCAGATGCGTAAGTGGGGGAAATAAGATAAAGGGAAAAAAACAAAATAAGAATAGAAACAAAGAATATTAAATTAATATTAAATAAAGGAAAGAACATTATACAAAAAATTCAATTCCCCACAAACATCGGGTACTCAGAAGGTTAGTATCTTGTCAGACGCCCCTGAAAATCATCAACCAGGAATTTAAGGTGTCATGATCAGTACGACACTACCAAAGGAACTCCACAGCCTTGGTTTTCAAGGGAGAGCGCAGATGCATAAGCAATCATTTGTCTTCTAGCCTTTTATGGTGCAAACATCGCCATGATGTAACACATTCACATATGACAGTTAGATGTCTAACCCTAAATTTAAATCTTTAAGATCAGAAAAAAAGAAAAAGATGACTCAATAAATATGAAATTATTAAAATTTTTTATTTAATAATTTCAGATTTACATAATAAAAGAAAATTATTACACTCAATTAAAGAATAACTCATTTTGAATAAAAAAATTATTATATAATGGAAGTAAAAGTTATTTCGTATTGATATACGAAGTTGAGAGAAATACGTATCCCACGTACAAATCTGAATTTAATTTTATTATTTCCTTTTTCAGGTAGATAGACTGGAAAATGATCAAATGACTTATGAACAGGAAAAATAATGATGTAAAGATGAAAGAGAGTGCCTAAACTGTGCTCAGATTTTTTTTTTTAGAAAAATAAAATAGCTGTTATCGGTAAAAAAAATAATTCTAATATGAAAGATCACCAAAAGAGCATTTAATTAATGATGGTAATAAATACCAGATGTCGCCTTTCACGTGTTAATATCTGTGTTTATTTTTAATTAAGCCTTTTTTACCTTGTTTTTCACAATTTAAACAAAATATAGCTGATGTTTTGCTATTTAAAATGTTTGTATTAGTGTAATTCAATTTCAATGAGACCTTTATTGATTTTTAACGTATTAAGTGAATTATTAGAGAAATTTATAAAAGTTGAAAGTAATCGCCTGATGTATTTTCATCCCCAGTTTTTATCGAGTAGAAAAGCTCCAGCCATTTCTCTCGGATGATGTCTCCTTTCGTGAACAGCTTGTTTCTTTTGATTCACTTCATGGGATGTATGCGACTCTTCATCAACCGACACAGAGAAAGGTTTCTTTTTATTTCTTTTCAGTTCTGACTGAGTAGGCACTGTCGTGACCGTTCACAGGCGTTTAGCTCGCAGTGTAGATCGCTTTTCTGTATGATATCTCTTCAGTGAATTCCTGCTGGCATCGCTGATAGGAGTGATAAAACGGTCCAGCTGTTGTCTATGTAGCTACTGATTTAGCAAAATGAAGTCGGTAAAAAACTCAGCAAGCAAAACGAACATTGCCCATGAAGCTGGTTTATTTTATTTATTTTATTTTTTTCGTTCGGCAAACATTTTGGGACTCAACTCTTTCAAATATCTTCATTATGCAGACAAAAATATCCAATCTCAAACAAAGTTATAGATACCTGACAAAGTTATACATATGGCAATGTAACAATATGCCTGACAATCGGGATTTGTTTACAAAAATATTTTTAAAACAAAATAAAAACTTCTCAAAAAGAAATTTATCATGACAGCTCTTATTACGAAGTGCATAATCACCTATAATTAGGTTTCTTAAGAGCCGAAACCAATAAGCCTACGAATTGGCAATATATTGGTCTGTAATTGCATGTATCCTTCCGACAGTTTGCTGTTCACTAAGAGTTTCTGGGAGAAAGAACATGAAACCTTCCCCTGAGATCGACTAACTCAGTCACGTTGTGAAAGAAGCCCTTAAGATTTTTTTTTGCGTTATTGACTGGATTCGAACTCGGATTTTTTTCCATCCGGTGTGGGTGGATAATAATAATATAATATGTTTGTAAATTGTGTGCTCTGCGGTCGATTGGCTATTTACTGGACAAAGGACTCGAGTTTCTGGAGAAAAAACCATACTACCCTCTCCTGAGACTGATTAACTCAGCCACGTTGTGAAAAGACTCATAAAAATCCTCGCATCATTGATTGGATTCGAACTGAGGTCTTTTCACCCGACGTGGGGAGACCCCGTAGTGGGTGGCAACGTCAAGGCTGCATAGAGACAAAGATAATAATAACTGATTTTGAGAACTAGGATTTACGTGGACTTGGGAATACCTTATTCAGGAAGCTTGTACAACTAACGAAAAACATCCTGCGTATTATTATGCTGATTCTTCAAATCATGTACTAGATTACTAGAGCAACGTACTGTATGTAACTTCTTCGGAAGGCCACTCAAATGTAAAACTAAAGTTTTTTTTTTTCCTTTGTTAAGAATGTTTTAAGGGGAGTGCTGTGACATACGGTTGTTGGAGGTGGGAAAGGTGCCCAACTCCTCAAAGTTACAAAAAATCATAGCGAATTATCCACGAGTCCATAAACCAAAACGTTTAATTATCCAATATGATATGTATGACGTGCACAACTTTTTATAAAAACGGGAAACGTAGTTTAGAAACTTTTAAAATATAAGCCACAGAAATAGCCCAAACGATAATCTCCTTAACCCAGGAAAGTCATGGAAGTCACGATTTTTCTGAGATATAGAAACAATGAGATAATCTCAGACATTGCACTGTCCTCCCACACCGGCTGGAAAAGACCTGAGTTCAAATACGGTCAATGATTATCCAACCATTGACGATATTCTAAGATAGCGCCATGATTCCAGAGATTGTCATTTATTTCATTCATACTTCTTGGAGTTAAGATACAGTTGAAAAGTAATATTTAACAAGACAATGCTGGCCATCTTCAGCTTCGATTGCTATTTGTTTCTAAAATTCTATGGACAAGAAACTCTCGTTTGTCACAAATAAAACTTTCAGTATTTTGGATCATACTGTATATAAAAATGGCAAAAGGAAAAGAGACGAAGAAAAGGAATAATTTTCAGACAGAAGCACCAATAAATTTTAATTAAAACTTGTAAATCCAGTAAATGGATCAACCCTGAAACTACGTGCCTGCAATACCAGCATATTTATGACACTGTAAAGGCTATGATCCATTTTATGTGCACTGCGGATAAGGGCAGCTGCTCTTATATTCTTGGCAGAAACAGAAACTTTACGCCCACGAAAAGATAAAATCATACTTCTCCCTCACGGATTGTCTTTAGAGATCAAAGCACCCAATTAGACGTTCCTTCTCTTATAATGTGTCTTAAATCAGAAAAAGATCCAATAACTCTTTATACTTATTTCAGTATAAGCCTATTTCAAGAACAGTTTATACTATGAGAATCTTCTTTTATGAATCAAATCATGTGTGCATAAAATGATTGTAAGACGGGATGTATCCTTTACCAGCTTAAAGTTATCACAAGCTGAAATGGTGAATTGAGAGAAGGAAGGTGTGAATTGTACATAAAAATAGGAATGGAACTACCTGGGAAGAAAAATGAGAATCTAACTCCCGAAGTATTTGATGACTCTTTGCTTGGTTGAATGGTATTGTTCGCTAGGAGACTACGACAACCATTAAGCAAACACATTTTTGACCAGCGAGGTATCCACAAACAGCGCCTCTTCCTGCGAGGTCAAACTTAGTTGTCAAAGAAATTATACCATTTCAAGTTCATGTCCTGTTTTGTCAGCGCACTAAGAGTTTAAAATCTAACAACTCAATTATCATGACAGAAGGATATAACTAAGTTATAACCTTCTGAACTTAGGAATAATTAAGTGTTAGTAATGAGATGTAAACATCCACAAGAGGTCCGATTTTAGGGTTTAAATAAACAAGAAAAACTCCATTTTTTCTTGGCCACTACCATGCTTCAAAACAGGAATAAATATACGAATTTTGCCAGGTATTTATAATTTTGTTTACCAAAATGAAACGGACTACTTATGTCTACCACCACCTTCGAAGAAAGAAAACATATGCAAGTGAGCCGTATAAAAAAGCTTAATTTAACTAATAAACAATTGAACAGCTGCGCGTGCAACTTTCCATAAGAAAAGTCTCAATATCAATAAGATCACTTCTTCTCTTTCCGCTTTGTTTACCACAGTTTTTTCCTTCCTTCTTTCCTGTAGTAAACGGTGTGGCCTTGAGCAGTTGTCCGTACCTCACGCTAATGAGGCCGTGGTATGACACGAGGGATGACAGAGACTATTTTCTTCAAGGAGTCAGGCCAGAGGTATCTCGGTAATGATACGAAATTGGGAACGTTTTGATGCTCGCGCAAGCAATATCGAGAAATGCTTTAGCAACCCCATGACGAAATCGCACATTACACCACAGTTTATAAGTCTTCGGATCAATGAAGTGAAAAGAAAGGCATCCGGCGAAGGGTCCGTGTGACTGATGTGTAGGGGCAGTCTGCAAAAATAACCCAGGATGCCCAAACTATCTAAGCAGCACATAATTATAGGACCAATATACGTAGATTCATCTTTGCATCCAGCCTTAGTATTCACAAACAGTACAGCCAAAAAATATTATAAGATACTGATTCCGATTTAGTTTTTCTAATGGATGTGTCTTATAAGTCTACCTTTATTAGTTTTAAAATCTACACTGTAGTTTTGAAAGAAGTCGGTATATTCATGTACGAGGTGTGGTGCAAAAGTTCGGGGACTGACCTCTATCATGAAATTGAGAAGGCTTTGAGAGTTGCGACTTGTCGGAACATGTTCGGTAACTGAGCTAGACCTCGTATAACGCGTGAATCACAAGTTTATCTACAGTCAATCTGAATTAACGCGGTTGAATAGGTGTTTTATGTGTTTGGTTGCATTTTATCCCTCAGTTTAAAAACTGAGGGATTTTACTGAGCAGCGAATTTATCAAATTTTATTTAAAATTAGGAAAAAGCGCAAAGGAAATCCACTGAATGTTAAAAGAACATCCAGTTGCAAACTTAATTTGTTGATGATTTTAACAAATATTCTTTATCACAGAGATAATAAATACTCCTTTAACATACCCTTCACGGCCATCTTGGCCAGGGGTGTCACAAAACAAAAGAGAACCTGAGACCTGACAGGTTAGTACCAACATCAAGATACCTGACAAGTCTTTCAGGTGTAAATTCATAAGTGAAATTGCACGCACACAAACACTGATAGAATATGGTAATAATAACAATCAACATAAAAATCCTTTCAGGTAGCTTGTTTGTTATTGTTATTTGGTTTTTAGGAGCATTAGCAACTAAGGCCATATTGCTCCGGGATATGCGGTGGTCATTCCTTGCCCTTTCCGCATACTCCGTATTTGGTGGTGACGGGCTCGAACCCCGTTCAGGTAGCAGGAAAGTAGATACGACAATATCACGCAGAAGAGCAACTTCAGCTCTCGTGGATAGTACAGTTGGTATAATAATCGTCCTTCCCAAACCGAGTGGAAACACCCGAATTCGAATCCCGTCCTCGATCTCAGGCAAGGGTAGAGTGGTTTCTTTCTCCCGGAAAGGCGGGTTTTTCATCCAGCAAACCGACCACAAAACAAAGACAATTTACAGACATATTATATATGTTGAAATATGCCAAAGTTACCGACGCGCCTAAAATCCCCTACAACAACCAACCACCTAAGAGTGGCTCTATAATTGCTGCATAAAGGATTCTGATATATTCCCTGCGTGAATTCCTCTCATGATGTCGAAATTACCTGGAAGTTTTTGTGGGAAACTACCAGCTGTCTTGAAAGTATGACTGACTCCAAAATTTGCGGTATGGTATCTGAAAAACTGAAGTAGAATTTGGGTATGGTGAAAATAGCTGGCAACATGCCGATTTTATGTTGGCAGTATGCTGTCATGTACCGACTTCATGTCCAGGAAGGTAACGTCAACCTGGATCTGTTGCTAAGAACCTCTTGTACCTTGAAGAGGGTATACAGAAGATTAATTGTTGTTGAGATTTTCTTGTGAAACACTCCATCACTGTAGTCCCTCATCATCAGCCATACTCATCAGATTTAGCACTCTGTGATATTTTTTGTTTTCCAAGAATAACGTCCCCTTGAACAGTTACGTATCTGCAACGACTGAGAAAATCATTCAGAACACGGTACAGGAAATACTGTACAGTATTAAGTTGCAGAAGCGTGTGAATCCGTGTATAGAGTGCCAAGGAAGGAGATCCATCCGAATAACAAGTAAGATTCTTTATTTCCCAAATATTCAATCACATTAGAACATTCGTTCTAATATGTTATAATAATGTCCAAGGGCTGGAAAAATTAAGATCTGAAGTTACAAGTTATTCGATTGAGTCCATCAGCAGCCAAAACTGGCGCGTCGATAATCCATAACGTAACATATCCTAATAAGGCTTATGATCTCCGTGGGTGGAAATATAGGAATAACGTTGAGTTCCTAAGAAAACTTAGTATTGGATCTATCAACTCCCAATCCTGCGTAAGGGTTGGAGTAAGCTCAGCGAGGTCTCTGATGGGGCAGTGACCAGCAACCTTCCCACTAAGAGCATTCCAGGCAAGCTCTGTTGGGGTGATCTGAATGGTGATTCCCTACCTTCATTTGCAGGTAGTGATTTACCAGGAGGATTCTGTGAGGAAGTGCCTTACAGTCCTTTACAAGAAAGTCTGCACCAACTGCTCTTGAAAAATGGCGCCATAAGAATCATGGATCTCATCTTGATACTAACTTAAGCTGTGAGAATTCTTCACGGGAACATATGTACATCTGTATATGACAGTGATTCCATGTAATGGGTTTTGTGCGATTGCGTGTATAGGGTTAGACAGTTGTTTCTTTTTATATATATATATATAAAAAAAAAAAACGAATATTCAGTTCTATTTTTATTTAAAAAATGTTTTCGCTTTTGTTCCTTTACTTTTAAGCACCAGCTTCGTTAGGTTATTAATTTTGATAAAAAATATTCTTATTTTTATAAAGTTCACACTTTTTAACGAAGTAAATTTTAAACACGTTTCTAAAGAACTGTAATTGTTTATATCAAAGATGCTCTCTGAAATTTTACAATTGTGACGTTTAAATACAAATTATTTTATTTTCAAAGCTACAAAATATAAAGTAAACTATTTAATTACAAACTTTATTTTGTCCAATTCATTGACGAAAGAATTTACACCAGGGGGCACTTTAAGGTAATCTCCAACACATGTGCTGGAGTTATTTATTGACATTAAATATTGTCTTTTTTTTTTTTTTTGACACTGAGGACGTAACAGTGAGCCTTACTCTAATCTATTTGTTAAAAAGGAAATCATTATTTACATAAGTACTCTGTGTCTAACCCTTTACGCATTTATTTCAAAAATAAATTCTTTTTTGACACTTCTAAAAGGCTAAAGTAACGTCAAAATTGCCAACAAAACTTCAAAAATGATTAACATTTTCAGACGGCGCATGCGCGAGGAAAAGAGACTCTTGCTCTCGACCCAGGATGTGGGAGAGAGAGAAAAAAAATGTTTTTGTTGCTAAACTTTTCTAAAATGGATTTCAAAATTTAAAAGCGCAAATAAATCCTTTTTCACACTTCAAATATTAGTTTTGTGTTAGCAGATAACAGCGTAAGAACACGCATGCGCATAACACACAAGTGGTTTTTCAACAAAAATAGGTCAGGAAGGCATTTTCGCTTTTAGTGAAATTTGGATTTCACGTTCCTTCTATGAAGAGAAAAGAGAGAAAAAGAATACGTAACATATTGAAAATCTATTGAAAGTGAATTTAATTATAGTTTTTGCGGTCCTGCTAAAGTCTCTTCAGCTGATTAGGCGTGTATGATGAAGATAAAAAAAAATGGCAGATGGTGTACTCCAGAACTTTGGCAATCAAACGGTTTTGATGCAAACCACTATTTTGCGATAAAGTAGAGAGAAAAGATGTAGGCGGCTAAATGTCACTCATGACTTTCTACTACGTATTAGCTGGTCAGTGACCTGCTATATATACTTGTGTAAGCTGCAAAATGATACTCCATATGTGCAGTAGTACACGCTCTTTGAGTGAACCATGGTTCAAGTTCACGTGACTGCTAAATACGATTAACGATTGTATTCACAGTTTATTGTAAACTCCTCAGATCTGGTGGTCGTCCCGGGATATAAGAAAAAAAAGAGTAAGAAGTAGAAATCCTCTAGCAAAATATTCTATTCCTAGTTTTCCCTCTGACCGTATAAGCTCGATGAAATGCCCTAATTGATAGTATTAGGGAGCCGTTTTCATCGGTGCCGGGCCTTTTTACTTATTTTATTTTTATAAAGTTATTTAGGAAAAATAAAAAAGGTGTTATTTTAACTAAATAACTTTATAAAATGCAGTATTATATTGCATTTTATTATTACTAAACAGGAATAAGGTATTTTTTTTATTTTTAAAAGAAATTTTAAAAGTTCTGTGAGTAGTGCAGACAGGCTGCTAGGATAGCTCATGGGGTTTTGTAAATGATATACAGGAACTTTGCTAGCAGGGATAAGGAAGTGATAGTCCCACGTACAAGGCAATGGTTAGGGTGCATCTTGAGTACTGCAGACAAGTCATTCATTTTAGGAAGGATGTAGATCTGCAGGAACTGGTGCAGATAAGGGAAAAGAGACTGGTGAAGAGAACGAAAGGGCAGCCTTACCAAGAAAGGTTTCAGTTCTGCAAATTGCAGCGTCTGGAGATCTGACTGTAGGGTTTAAGGCCATGAATGGATTGAGTAAGCTCAGTGCTGATGGGATTTTCATCCTGCTCAGGCTACACGCATGAGGAGGGGAAGAAATTCAAGTTGAGGAGGAATGACTGTAGGATAGATGTGTGGAAGTTTGCCCTCAGCCAATGGGGGGGTTGCTTGTTGGAACCAGCTTCCATCTGTTGTGGAAGCTGGGAGTTTGAATTAATTCAAGGAACAAATTATTACTGGAGGGAATGGACAGGTGATGTCGAAAGTTTTTTTTTTTTTGGTTGCTGCTTTATGAGCTTGCTTTCTTCCATCATATGCCACTATTAATACTAGCTGTGTTCTCTCTATTTTGTAAACTTATTTGATCTTGTTATAGGTATCCAGGAGTATAAATAGAAAAAACAATATTTATTATCAACAGAAGAAAAGAATAAAGATGGAACAACTATGAAACTACACAAGAATGACGTCTCTACTACAGTGTTCCCCAGAAGCCAGAGTAGAAGATCATTGATGTACCAAAGGACTGGATTGTTTGTTTATAAATTGCATAGAGGCAGCTAAGATTATGCCTTTACTACGAGTTGCGCTGATATTGCACTACTTTCGGATAAATAACAGTTATCTTTTATGATGCCATTTATTTAAAAGATGAAATATTGATTAAAGATTAACTTGGAAAAGGTTAAGCTGCTATTTAGCCAATATGAGGATCCAACTTGATTATCTTCATTAAGATCGATATATCAAAGGAAAGGATTATGAGAAAGAATAAAGCCTTGTGGTACTCCAGCGTTAGTTTGGAAGTTTGAGAATAGGGCCTCACTCCCATCATTGATGGTGGGTAGCCGAAAAGAAATTGGCCATCAAAAACAAGACAAAAAAAAAAAAGAATGTAAACCAAAGGAAGTAAGCTTACAAAGAAGGCCTTTGTGCTATACCCAATCGATCGAAGGCTTTGAGATGTCGGGACAACTACTTGATTTCCTCCGAATTTTTTCAAAGATCCTTTTTTCTTCTACTGCCAGAAACAGGCAATAGAAGCCATAAGCTTAGAATATTAACAGTGGATCAATAAACCGGATAGGTATTGTTAATCGTTAAGCAGAGGCTTCAGAATAGTTAAGGAACTCTGATGGATTTTTCCACTACATCAATAAGAATTGAAACAAGAATAACAGGTGATGATCGATTGGTATGGATTTTTCTCTTTCCGATTTTCTGATAGATTGCTTGTGTACAGGTTTCCTTTGGGTATATCCATAACCAACCATATTCCAATGACTCTGAGGATTAGGAAAAGTTCTCTTTAGGCAGATTGAATGGGCTGGTAAGCACGATTGTCTCATGTCTGCTTCTTATACTTGTAGACTGTAAACTCAAAGGATTTATCTTGGGAGACATAAACATATTCATATCAGTGGTCAAGTTCCGCAAATGTACGATGCCAAAAATGGATAACAAGTGAGATTACGAGTTAAATTGAGCAAAAGAAACAGCATGGGACGGTTACAGGCAATCTTATGATTCCGATTTTTAAAAGAATTATAAGAGGATTACGAGAAATAGCTATAAATATGAAAAGATTATTATAAAAAGAAAAAAAAATGGAAAGAGCCAAGAACGGGGATAGGCAGTTATCATATGTCCGTACAAAATAATGATCAGAGAGAAGGGTTTATTAGAAAGACCCCTGAGATTAAAAGAGAGCAAGTATCATTAGGTTGTGGGAACATTGCCTTCAGTTGGAGTGATGCTAACTTCTTCCCAATCCAAAAAAGTTGTGCCAAAGAGCAGTTGGATGACTATACGCCAATGAGTTTGACTTCTGTGGCAGGGAAGATCATTAAGTCTTTGGTTAAGGATGCGATTCAGGAAAATCTTACCAAGAATGGAATTTTGAATAAATCCCAGCATGGGTTAAGAAGATGTCGTTCCTGACTAATGTGTTAAATTACTATTTGATACCGTTCAGCATGGAAGGTTGCCATATAAACTGGAAGAAGTTGAAGTTATGGCAAGATCCCACGCTGTATCGCAAGTTAGACAACGCGTTGTCATAAAATGGCAGTCTTCAGTGGATCAGTGTAACAAGTAAGATCCCTTAGGAATCAATGTTGGGTCCCCTTCCTATTTCGAATTTTCATAAATGATATTGACAAACAAATCGAGCCAAGCAATGTTGCTCCAAAAACAAGACTTCAATCAGTTGAATATATGATCTGAAAAATGGCAACTAAAGTTTATTGCTTCTAAATGTAAGGTTGTGCATTTAGTGAGCAGAAATTCTGAACTCACTTATAAGCTGAGGAGAAGTTAAGTGGTTCATGACGAAACGGGACTTCGGATTTGTGATTCAGACATGAAAATTTACATTCATTATAAGCAGGTGGCTAGGTAGAAGTGTCCTGTCC
The DNA here is from genome assembly GCF_048544385.1 of Mastigoproctus giganteus. Classification (NCBI taxonomy): domain Eukaryota; kingdom Metazoa; phylum Arthropoda; class Arachnida; order Uropygi; family Thelyphonidae; genus Mastigoproctus; species Mastigoproctus giganteus. The sequence continues at coordinate 194,063,204 of NC_143582.1, read as the reverse complement.
TTGATTTGCAGGACTTTGCCAGGTGAGGAGAAGACCACCATTGTTCCTATATACAAGACTATGGTTAGACCACATTTGGAACGTTGTATTTGAATCTGGAAAATGCATTTAAAACGACATACAACTTAAGGAGAGGCTTCAAAGAAGGCAGACCAGATTAGTGATGAGTGCAAATCAATGTACATACGAAGAACAGCTGAAGAGGTGTGAACGGCAAAGTTGGACAACCAGACATCGAAGGATCGAACTGACTGAAGCGTATAGAAAAGCGGTGAAAGGATTGAGTGAAACGAATTAGGAAAGGAAGATCTGTTACTGATGCTTGCTCTCTCTCTCTCTCTCTCTCTCTCTCTCTCTCTCTCTCTCTCTCTCTCTCCCCGTCCCATAGGTAAGGCAAGAACGAAGGGCCACAAATGTGAAATCTCAAAGAATAATAGAAGACCGGACCTCAGGAGCACACCTACGGACAGTGGGCTGTCGGACACTGGAATAATTGCCTCCCAACAATGGCAAAGGCAGTGAGTCTGACTAAGCTCAAAGGATTTTGAACATTTAGCCTTACTAACTAACTTTCGGTGTAGTACACCATGGATAAGGTCGCATGGAAGCAATTGCGAACTTTGTTATGAAATGACGGAAGTTGAACTGTTCATGAAATTGGTTGTTGTGGGCTTTCAAGCACATCAGCAACTTAGCCCATATTTATGAAACGTATCATAACTAGAGGCGACTATGTAGGCTTATGGGCACGAGTCTAACAACAAACAGCAGTCATTCCAGCGGAAGCTCCTCCCCTAACTCAAAAACGCGGGAGTGCACAACAAAACGAGAACCATGTTGCAAGCATTTTTGATGAAGACATTGTTCAACGAGTCCACTCCGGAAGGATAAACAATCAATAAGCAGTTCTACGTTGAAGTTCCGAGACGCCTTCGTGACGTAGTTTGAATAAAATACCGAAAAAGTGTAACTACAAACACTGGTTGCTCCACCATGACAATGCGCCATCTCATTCGTCGCTACTTTATATATATAAACACCCTAGCCTGATATATCGAGGATAAATGAAAATGTCATCAGAACAAAAATATCTTTTGCTATCCAGACTAACAAAAGTTCTGACCAATTGGTCTTTTTTCAATTTTCTTTGAACCATAACGAAAGTTTGATACCTTTATACATTATTTGTCAAAATTTCTTTACTAATTTAAAAAATTCTGTTTATCAAAACAGAATTTTTGAAATAAGTAAGGAAAACTGAATGATTTCATGGAATTATAGTTTTATTATAATTATATGTGAAATAGTTTTTCACCATTCCTTCTGTCCGTCCGCATGTAATAACTTGACTTATAATGGACAGATTTTTATGAAATTTTATATTTAACTTTTTTAGAAAGAGTTGTCGAGACATCCCAATTTCATTAAATTCGGAAAAAGGAACCCAGCAATTATATCTTGTTTTTTTTCACGCATCACATAAGCTATCCCCATCTACCGTACATTGTAGCTGAAGCACTGCATATTATGTTTATTGCTATGTGCTCATTGGAGGAATGAATGAGAAATATAGTAGATGCGCAGAAACGAAATGTTTTTGGTTGCGGGTGAAAATAACTTTTTGCTAGATTTTTGTTATCAGTTTACTAAATACATAAATTATTATTATTTATTAATCACAACAGAAACATTAAATATTTATTATATTTCAGTTGTTATTAAAATCCATAAGAACTTGAAGTGGATATTATTTGCGCTGAAGCGGAAACATTTACTTTTATATATTATTAATTAATTAGTAATAAGATAATTAGTTATTCACTTTTCACTTCTTTCAATCACAGAAAAAGAAGAAAGTCAGTTAATTTAAGAAATAAAAATGGACTCATTAATTTCATTAAATTAAGAAAAATGCCGATTTTTTTATATTTTGAATTTTCACTTTTCCAACTGTGACGTCACAGACTTCATTCCCCTCCAGCTTGTAGGTTGTCACAATATCTTCACCAACCTTCCCCTTTAGCGAGGGGGAAGACTGGTAATATATGGACAGTCCCTAATTTTAAATGTTTCTTTTAAACAACAACACACAGATTCAGGCGAGTTTCATAAAATTTAACGTTTAAATTGGATTAACCTTTTTTCTTTCATAAAAGGTGTATCTGCCATTTTTAACCTTTTTTTTTTTTTTTTTTTAAGTCTCTTTACCTTCAACGTTTAAATAAAATCATCGTTATTACGCAATGACAAATGAAGAGAAAATTCTCTTCTTATTCCGTTCCTGCTTAAAATACGTTTTTATTGCTCAATTTTTTTATTTTTCTTACATTCAGAAAATCACTATTCGCTCAGATTCTGTGCGAACATTCCAACCCCTTTAATTAGGGGACACGCGAGCCTGTTCTCGTGTATTACCTTTTGCTGCATCCAGGTGAATCAGTGCAGCGACTTTGGGATGCGTTGGATGCTTCATTATTGCTCTTGTGTACGTCTCACACTAGTGCCTAGGTCACGCTACTGTTTAAGTACCTCGGAACGTAATCTGACCTGTGTGCTCCACGGAGGAAATTTTGGTTGTTCAGACATTGACTTGCAATGAGCACGAAACGTGCTCTTTCTCTTCGTCGCTAACCCCGAGTTCAGCACTGACACAACTTCCTAGCGAGCACACATAGTAGCGGATCAATGACAACAAACATTCGCTTTGCTTTTAGAATTATTATAAATTAAATTAATAAAAATCTATCACATTTTAATGTGATGCATTTAAATTAACAGCAGAAAAAAAAATTCAATTCTTTCCTGTATTGTTCTGAGCATAAAAATAGTTCGTCTCGTTTTGAGAAACAAAGTTGTAAATACCTGATGAAGTTCCTTAATTTTTTTTCCTGCCAAATGCACCATTAGAAATGCCACACGAAAAATTATACGCACAACCGCAACAAAGAGCAAACAGAATGAATATGTTATAATATATTAAGAAAGGGGGTGCTGCCTCAATGCAGGCAGCACCCCATTTCGAGTTTTTGAAATAGCTTCACCAATAACGCTTCTTTGCACTCTGGCTTTCACTCGACCGTCTAGAGCAGCGCTCGGACTTCAGCTCTTTAGAAACGATTACAATTGCCCACATAATCAAACAACTAATATTGCTTTTAACAGGATAACGTCACCTATCAGTCGGACACGTTCCATCATTAAAAATGAATAAGAATAAAATAAAACAAGGAAGTGCCTTGAGTTTTCGAAATGAGCGATTGCTATGAACACACAAAGCTAAACATTAAAATGGGAGCGTTCAGTTCTCTTCTGTTCGAAAAAAGCACTGATTAAATGTAGAAACTGCGCATGCGTTTTGCAACTTTCACGTGTATGGTAATATACGAGGGTGATCATTTAATTCTCGGATTGGTGCAAGATCTTCCACCTTCAAAGACTGAAGTGGCTCTGGGAGTATCGTTGTGTCGGACGCGAAACGCTTGCCTTTCAGAACTTTCTTCAGACGTGGAAACATGAAGAAATCGCATGGAGATAAGTCCGGTGAATAAGGGGGAGGTGGCAGACCCTCGGAACCTATGACAGTGATCACTGCCCGCACAATATTAGCCGTATGGGGCCTGGCATTGTCTTTAAGGAGAAACCACTTCACACCGGATTATACTATGGCCACCCCATCAAGACGCTCATTACCATACGCTCATTACCATTACCATATTCATCTCTAACTGTTTCCGATGCATTTAAGCCCCGTCTGACACAATAACGAATCACTTATCGCTGTTCAATCTGTATGTCCGACATGATATTTGCTTCAAAACAATCGTCAATGACACACGGCTAAAAACTCTTCACGCAACACTTGCTTGACAAGTACTGGCATGCTCACACAGAGTCTGCTCAATAGCGATCAGAGAGAGCGCCTCCAACGGCAGTTATGGAAAGCTCGTGCGGTAAACATAAAATCTTGCACCACTTCGCGAATTAAATGATCACCCCTCCTAAATACGTAAGACAGGATTAGATTTATGGTTTAAAAGAATATTCGCAAAATGGGTGTAATTCAAAGATGAAGAAAGTTAATTTGATACTGCTCAGCAGAAGTAAAGTTCGTTTGATGTTGCTAAAAATCGACAGCAAATTCAGTTACGTTAAGAAAAGTGTAGGGACTGCCTGAGGGGGCAATTAAAAACTCCAAGGTAATTAAATTTATTCACTTTCCCGTTTTGCGAACTTCTCACTCTTTTGTGTCACTACTTAGAATGTTCTTACAAGCATGAAATTCAATTTATTTGTGGAACATGGCGTGCGTCAGCTGAAAATATTACTCGAAGTGAATAATTTAATTTTATTTCATAATAGTATAGAATTTAATGTATATAGGGGAAAAATTCAGTAATGCAACAAAGGGACGATTAAAGGATAATAATTTTAAAAGAAACATCAGAAAGGATAATTATAATATCGAGAAGAAAATAATTTTTTTCGCTATTTGAATAATTTCAATTTAAAGAAAGCAGATTTTAATTTTATATTAGAATTAATTTGGTGTGTATTTTTCCTTTATTGGCATGAACCATAAAGCAATAAGAGATATTAAAGATGTGACTTATAATTTCCTATTTTAATATATAAATACTTAATATATCTTAATATTGTATATTAATTTTTTATACATTTAAGTTTACTTTTTAAGAAATAGCCCCTATGTGTTTAATAAAACACTGGAACATGATACAAAAAAAAAAAAAAAAAAATTGACACATGAACTTGGATTTCAGGAAAGCTTTTGATATGGTTGCGCATGGAAGACTACTGTAGAAGTTAGAGCAATTAAGGGCAAGTTGCTACAATGGATAAAGGGATGGTTGAGTGGAAAAAAGGCAGAGTGGTAATCAATAGACACTGCTCTTCGTGGCTGATGTTATTAGTGAAGTCCCCCAGGGTTCGGTGTTGGGTCCATTGTTGTTTTCTGTATTTATCAATGATATTGATGAAGATTTATCAGGCTTAATGTCGAAGTTAGCAGTTAATTAACAACAACCTTTGTATTACAGTAATGACAGTACGCTGCTGCAACAGGATCTGGAAAAGTTGGGTAGATGGGCTGAGAAATGGCAACTGAAGTTTAACATTGACAAATGCAAAGTACTACATATGGGTAGCAGTAACTCCAGAGTAACGTATCAACTTGGTGGTACTACGCTCAGAGTGGTAGAGAATGTCAAAGACGTGGGAATAATTGTGCAGTAAGATATGAAGTTTTCTGAGCAGTGCAGACGGACTGCCAGAGCGCATCATGGGGGATATTGTCAATGATATACAAGAATTTTGATAGTAGGGAAAAGGAGGCGATTATCCCTTTGTAAAAGGCAATGGTCAGGCCACGCTTTGAGTACTGCGTACAGGTCTGTAAGTCTTATTTGAGGAAGGATGTAGAGTTGCTTGAGCGAGTACAGAGAAGGGCAACAAGATTGGTGAGGGAAACGAAGGAGTGCTTTTACCAAGAAAGGACTAAGTTCTGCAAATCGCAGCCTCTGGAGACTAGGCACTTGAGAGGTGATCTGATTGAGGTGTTTAAGGCCTTGAACGACTTGAGCAAGCTGAATGCTAATGGGATTCTTCCTTTTGCTCAGATTACAAACCTGAGGGAACAAATTCAAATTGAGGAAAGACAGTTGTAGAATAGATGTGCGAAAGTTTGCCTTTAGCCAGCGGGTAGTTGATTGCTGGAACAAACTTCCATCTGTCGCTATGGAAGTCGATAGCTTAAATAAATTCAAGAAAGAACTAGACAAAGTTTTGGAGCAAATGGATGGGTGAAATGGGAAGTGTGTTTTTTTATTTTTTGGCTGATGTAGTATAAGCTTGTTTTCTTGTATCATATGCCTCTACTAATATTAAAGATATTAAAGGATACACTGTTAATCAGTGTAGTACCCAGGTTTTTCCTTGAGGAGGAGCAAAGGTGACAAAACAGACTCTTTTATTGTCTGTTTGTAATATGATCTATTTACCTGTTAAGAAATTGTGCACCCTTCCATAGGCGCCATTTAAGGCAAAAATGTTGCAGGGGAGTATATACTCCCCCTGAACCCCCCAAGGTACGCTACTGCTGTTAATACATATTTCTTAAGTTCGTTAATCTTCCATTGTAAATTACAATAACAGTTAACATAATATTAATCCCTTTATTAATTTTAGTCTTCTATTAAAAGATAGATTTTTCTTTTCCACAACTTTCAAATATACTAACTTTTCACCTTCTATTAATACAATATCGCATAGAATGTTAGATTTTTTTGCAACTGCTTTATTTCTATATAAACAAATTATGCCTTCACAACGAGTTGCCCTGGTATTGTACTACTTTCGAACACATTTATTTGAAATAAATTATGTATTTAACACACCAACTTTGGAATAAATGTTCAATCTCTATTATTTTAAGAAAAATTTTTTCTTAAAATAACGTTATTATTATTTTGTTTTTCTTGACTCGTTTAGAGCGAAAGTAATACAGTCAGCAGATTAGCCTTTTAGCGATATCATAATATCATTAAAAAGGTTAATCTGCCATTTAGCAATCTTAACTTTTAAAAATTAAGATTCTTAGCTTTTAAAATTTTAAATAAATGGCAGATTTAAGATATTGGTAATGTCATTTGTTGAAAATAGTGCAATACCGTCGAAACTCGTTTCGGAGGCAAAGTTTGTTCTAGTATTAGAATTAAAACAATTATATTAATTAAGCAGTTTAAATCCTGATAGAAGAAAAAATATATAAGGAAGGACAGAACAGTCCTCATAACTTCATAGAATGTAATTTTATAATTAGAGTAAAATCTGGCATTACAATCCTATTAAGAAATATTTCTTCCTTTATAGAATGCTTGCTGTGCTATTCTATCCATTGATCTGTTTTTGCGACCAACAGGATTTAAACTTAAAGTCTTAATTCTCACAGAAAAACAAACTAGCCTTTGTAATCAGTTGTCTGGTATTGAACCACTTTCAAACAGATGGCTCTTCAAAAAGTTAAATGTAACATTTTTTTAAACGAAAATGAGCCTGCCATAAGAGCTAGTTTCAGCAGTAACTGGTCCCTCATCACATAGCAGATGACTTCTAAGTAAGTTGACACGCAATATACGAAATCAATTTTTAAAGTTGTCATATAAAACTACTTGTTAAAAAAATGGTACAGTTCAAGATGGTACATTACCAAAAAATTGGAAAAATGGTCATTTGAGAAGCAAATGGCGAGTTACCGATTTTATAAGGGTCCTTTTATAAAAATTTATCTCAACATTATGTTTATCTTATCATTATTATTATATTATTATTATCATTATTATAAAGATAAACTGAACTAATTTCTACATTCCAATTATCTGAACTATTTTTCGTTATCAGTGACGCTGTTCAATCGCTTTCGCTGTTGTCAGGTCAGGAATGCCTTTTTTGGTGATTGGAAAACCGGGGCTTCCACTGGGATATCTCACAACTGCAGGTACGAGACCTACCAGTGCGAAATGAACAAAGGTGGGAAAAAGCTAAAAGAAATAGAAGTGTATTTGAAGACAACTCATTCCTCTCGAAACACGGTAAACCAACACAGTCATCTTCTCAAAAAATCGATAAAATATCCTCACTGGGGAATATTACTCTCACTGGAAACCACTGCTGCAAAGGTAGATATCATTTCATCAGTTTAAATCCTTAATGGATACAGCTGAAGTTTCTCTTTCTCATCAAGTTCGCTGTTGTTAAATTATTTCCATCATTTTGCACTAATGGACGATATTACTCGGACTAATCTTTTCTATTTTAATTGTATTTTGCCTTACTGAATTTAAGAATTACCGAATTAAGAATTTATTGATTACTGTGGTTGTCGAGTTGACATCGCAATACAGTATGGAGAATGCAAGATGAGCGCCACACACTCAGTCCTGGGTCTTCCACTGTGGTTCCACAGTGGAAGACCCAAGAGGCATCCTCTCCTCACCGCTGATCACAATCGACGGCGAATGCTGAGGTGTCACCAACACACTGGTTGGACACTAGAGAACTGGAAACGAGTGTGCTAGTCGGACGAGCCCAAATACGTGATGCAATACGCCTACGGGCGCCTTAATGTGTGGCGCAAGCAACACGAGTCCATGGATCCATCAAGCATGGTGCCCACTATCCAGGCAGGCGGCGGTGGTTCCTTAATATGAGCCACAAACCTGCTCCAAAACCTATATCTTTGCATCCACAGCTATCTCTCGAACCGCAGCATAACTGTCAGAACACCATACAACCAGATCACCCGACCGATCTACAGGGGCTGCCCGCAGGAGTTCATGCTGGGGCCCCTCTTCTGGAACATCATCCTAGACGAATTCCTCTCTAGCAAACGTCAATACTCAGGCGTATGCAGATGACCTGGTCCTTACCCTGGAAGCCGATAACAGAGCACAGCTTGAAGATATAGGAAACAGAGCACTTGCCACCCCACAGAACTGGGCTAATGAGCACAACCTCCAGATCTCACAGGGCAAAACCTGCTCCATACTTCTTAAAGGAACGCTGGATATCCGGAGACCTCCACAACTAAAAATACAGGGTAGAACTGTCAAGCTTGCCACCGAAATGAAGTATCTAGGCATAATCCTGCAAAGAATCTATCCTTTACCCCTCATCTGACGTATCTACGTAAAAAGATCCGTAACTACACCTCACTAGTAAACAGAGTCTCTCGCTGCGACTGGGGATTGAAGAAACGAACTCTTTCCATATACTACAGAGCCATCTTCGTACCAATAATCACATACGCAGCAGGAATCAGGTTCACGAAGGCCATAACAGCAGTCAACTACAGAAAGCTTGAAACAATACAACGAGCAATGCAACTGACCATCACCAGGGCGATGTGCACGGTTAGCACCCACGCCATTCAGGTGCTGGCCGGTGTGCTACCCCTGGACCTTGAGGTCGTCAGATGTGGGTTGCTATATCACCTCTCTAAGGGCAAAGCAGTATCAATCATGGATTACACAACAGATCCAGCTACCACAGCTAAAGCAGAGAAAAAACGCTTAGCCCACTACCTACAACAAACCTGGCAATCCAGGTGGACCAACTCCTCTAAAGGAGAGATTACGAGAAAGTTCATTCCCGACACTACTAGGGTTTATCCGGAAATGCCGAAATGGTTCTCTCCCGGCCTCCATGCCACGTTCTTCTTAACCGGCCATGGGGCCCATCAAAGGGAAATCACAAGCACTAAGCATAATTGATGACCCCCTATGCCACTCTGGTTCCTCGGAAAGCTGGAGCCACTTAATGTATGACTGTGAACTCTATGAGGACTTAAGATGTAATCCACTGTCTTCCAAAAGGCCGGAAACAGCACGTCCTTGATAACGCCAAAGACTACATTGCCTTCACGCACTTTGCTCAAGAATTGTTCACCCGACGTAGGGCGCTTCCACGGACACAATCTTGAAAACTGTACAGTACCACCCACAACTCACGACGCAGCTTTGAATCACTGACTGAAGCTTTGATTGAGAGAGAAGTTCCATTAACGCACAGCAGAAGATAAGGAAACTGACACTCAAATCCCATCTGGCGATTCGAACTAGGTGCCTAACCTAGTTCCCTATAAATCCCCTTCCCTAGGTCGGGGGGAGGATACGGGTTTCAGTCTCCTCCCCCCTTCTTCTCCTGGTGTGGCCTGGGCCTGCCCCACTGACTTTTTGGAGTCGCCTTCTCTATCGTCCTCATACTTCTGTCTTTCCCCCCAGTCTTCACCCTCCCCTCCCCACTCTGCCTAAACTGTCAGCGTACACCCCACACAATGTCAAAATTCAACAACGTCCACAATTAAACCGCCTTACTTTTCCAGTGTTTTTTGCCCCCATTTTTTTATTATTATTTTATTATATATATATTTTTTTAATTTTTTTTAAGGTCCTAGCCACTGAAATCTCATGAAATTAGGTGGCAGGACCTGCCAGAGTGAAAATTTAAAATTACTGGGTACCTGGTCTGCCTCCAAGAGGCATAGTGTGGACAACGTTGGGCCCCAGCAGGGGTCTATCGGCTAAATGGCCAGAAGAACAACGATACATAACACTACACTCGTACAATATCCTCAGATAACGCATACAAAAGACTTAGTAATTATGATACAATCAGATACGAAATTTATCACTATGCAGTGTAAACAGGCTGCTGGAAAGGCACATGAAAATAAATCCTAATACCGATTTTTATTGTTAAGCTGATGTCGATTTAAAACGAATTTTCTAATAAGTTGCCACACTGATCGAAAGAGAAAAACACGATGCGTGTTAACCACTAAAATCTAATGCAAACAAATCAATATTCTAAGTGGAAATGCATCGTAACTGTAGTGACAGCAATATATTTCACTCTCCTTTCTAATCTATCGCTCGAAGATGAGTTTCTTTGAAAACACTTGAATAACCCCAGTAAATATCTTCCAGGTCAAAACATCGTTTTTTGCCACATTTACAGTTGCCTTGGCATGGGATATAAAAATCAACACCACCTCCACCATCTGGATGTTACCCGTTCATTTGCTCACCGCTCTTGGGTTAGTGTAGGGAGAGTCATTACAGGAATGCGAGGATGGAAAATGATTTAAATAACTTCTTGACGGATGTTTTATGTAAGAAAACGGCAAGAGAAGGAGGGGAAGAGAAAAAGAAGGGGAAAAAAAGGGTGGAAAACAGCTAGTAAGCACCGAAACCGGGATATATATGCAGTTTATGATTATTTTTGTTGTACAATATACAATCCATTGCTATCGATCTTTTTCCCTTCGATTATTCAAATTAGTTTTATCACGTAGAGGTTCGTTGATGGTACCACAATAGGTAGGGAGCAACTGGATGGACTGCTGGCATTGTGATTGGAATCTTGCCAAGAAATCACTTAAAAGTGCAGAAGAGCGTTAAAACACGTATTTCCGAGGCGTTATTCTTTAACGAACTGTCTTTCTTACTTCCGATTTTAATCAGGAAAATGTATATAAAAACAGCTTTTCATACTTTTGGTTATCCCAAAGAAGGAAAGGTATTTCAATCGATTCCAGTAACTTGAGTGGAGTGATGGTTAAGAAGACCTATCGCAGATAAAGGACGTAGAAAGGATAAATGGGGAAATGTTAGTAAATTGTGCGTTCTGTGGTCGATTTTCTGTTTGCTGGACGAAAAACCCAAGTTTCCGGAAGAAAAAAACCATGCTACTCTTGCCTGAGACCAACACAGCCACATGATCAAAAAGGCCCATACAAATTCCTTATGTCATCGATGGGACTCGAACTCAGGTCTTTTCCACCCGGCGTGGGTAGGATGATAATTCTACCAACTGATCTACCGACGAGAACAGCTGTTTAGGGTTACCATTACATTACTTTAGAATAAGTTTTTAAGGGCACGAGGATGATAGTTGGAAGAAGTGGAATTGTCAACCTTCTTGGAATTGACTGGATATAGTATTAGTAATAGCCGCATGATGCAAGAAAGCCTATGGCTTATGCTGCACCAGCCAAAAAAACTGAATAAAACAATTATAAAAAATCTAATAATTAATAAAAGAAACGGAAATTAAACCTATCATCCAGATGACCTTTGAATTTCCCCAAACTGCCAGCCTCTACCACCCTTGTAGGCAACTTATTCCAGTTATTTATAACTCGCTGGCTAAAATAAAACTTCCTGCAGTCCAATCTAAACATCTCCCCCCCCCGTAACTTGAATTTTTATCCCCTAGTTTTGGCATCATTTATAATCTTGAAAATTTCGTCCTCATTCATTTTACTGATGCCTCTCAGAGCCTTAAACACCTCAATGAAATCTCCTCTAAGGTGTCTAGTTTCCAAACTCTGCAACCCACACATATTCGAAGTCTTTCTTCATAAGGACATCCTTTTGCCGATCTCACCAGGCGAGTTACCCATCTTCGCACCCTTTCAAGAAGCTCGATATCTTTCTTTAGGTGCGGTCTCCATACTTGAACACAGTATTCCAAGTGTAGTCTAACAAAAGCCTTATATAATGGGATTATCACGTCCCTATCTCTACTTGCAAAAGTTCGATAGATCATCGATATAGACAAATCGATATGAACATATAGACAAATATTTACGCAGTAGGGACAATGACAGCGGGAAGAGTATAAAAAGGCAACACAAAACAGAAGTTGACTCTGGAGTCCAAGTTTTAAAAAGTGGAGAAATACCAATCAGTTCCTGGACATCAAGATTGTTTAGGATTATTCTAGTGCCTTTCTGTCGGTAGACCAAGGAAGACATTGAACGAAATATGTTTTGTTTGGTAGGAGGAGATTTGCCAAGATCATCAATGCAGGAATTGGAGGAAAAGTAGAATGCTAAGAAGTCAGTTTTATCTTTAGATGAGAAGATGAGAGAGATAGAATTATTAGGGTGTAATATTGGTGGAAGTATGGATGGACAGAAGTTTCGACCAGACGCTACAAATATCGACTACCATTCAGATAAGAAGAAAATTGCTTTCTCTTATCCCGTTCAAAATCGAGTTTGGATTTATTAATAATTGTGTTATAATTTCTGCAAGTTTACTAAAATGAAGGAGGCGATTTGGATAGAAGCTAGTTGCGATATACTATATTCTTATCTTCGAAAACCAAAGTTTAGATAAAAGACGAAATTTCAGGGTGGATTGAGGAATAAAGGACTTCGTCCTTACAAGATTAGCTACATTAACATGATCTTAGCAGGCATTATGATTGGAAAATTTAACAGTAATCCAACCAAGGAAAAGAGAAATAGGAATCGCTCATCTCATTCCATTTAGCATTTCTGTAATATCGGACGACACGAGGATGAAAATGGCCGTTACAGAGAGAGAAAGACTCCACTGGAGAAGAGACCATCGTCAATGTATGATCTTGACCACTGACATTGATCGTGTACTTTGAGGGGTTGTTGGAGAGAGAGAAACAAAGGGTGTTGTGTGTGTGGTTAGGACTGTCTGGTATTCTGGTAAGTAGATGAGCAAGCTGTGTGAGGACATAATTGCAAAAGCTTCAGCTTCGAGATCGGCTTGGTTGTAACTATAAAACAGAAGCCAGCTGGAGTTGTGAACATTAAAATCACCAAGGGAAATTACTTCACTGTTAGGAAAGTATATTTTGAAAGAGAGGAAGTAAAAGGGTTCTAAGTGATTAGTGGAACTGGGGAAACGATGGAGGCAACAGATGAATTTGACAGAATGAGGTAAAGAGATTTTAAGCCAGATGAGATTCCAAATATTCCAAGATACATAGTCAGGCCCATTCCCAAAATAAAGAAACCAAAAAACGCCAAAGACTTTAGACCCATAGCCATAAGTTGCACCATCTTGAAAAATTTTTGAGAAGACCCTTCTCTCAGTCCTCATCCAACACTGCTTCGGGCATCGTCCTCTGCACCTGCCGACCGGGCTAGCCGAGTGGGTAAAGTACCTGCCCGGCAACCCAAAGGTCGCGGGTTCGATTCTCGCCTTGGGCTTGGATCAAAGTACTGCAAAAACCTTGAGAGGTGCAATATGGCCACAGAAGCCGATGCGCCAACAACTACCAAATCAAAAAAAAAAAAAAAAAACCTCTGCACCTACATTCCGTCTTCAGCATATTATGGAAGATAATATGGTGATGACCTGAAATTCTTCGTGAAATCTAAAGATCTACAATAAGTTAAGCAAGCCACTGGAGCATTACCTCGACTGTATTGGACTACACTTAAACCCAAGCAAATCTGCCCAGATGAAAATTACAAAGGAAAAGAGCAGGAACAATATCTCTATGCTGGTAAGCGGATGCGAAGTTCCAAAGGTTAAATCGTACGTAGACCTTGGCCGAAAATGGGATGAGAGACTAACATTCTCCGAGCACTTTGATTACATCAAAACTAAAACATATGCAGCGCTCTGGGCTGCCAAATAGGAGTTAATTGGCATTAGAAACCCAGATCTTGTTAAAAAGTCTATCTTGACATTTATACTTCCTATCCCACTGTATATTTCACAGATTTGGTTCTCTGCCCCATCGAGCAACCTGAAAGCTTTCCTTAGTATTGAATACTGGCTCTTGAGAGGGCTGAACAGGATCACCCATTTACTATCCCTAGAGCCATCCTACTTTCCAATCTCAGCATTCCTCCCTGGAAGCAGACAATTAACACAAGAAACATTTTCACATTAGCCCAACTGCTAACAGGAGGATGGATTAGACGCTCCCAGTATTGACGGCTTGTTTCACTCTCGTCGAGAAGCCACCAGGAATGCTGAAACAAGACATTCTCTTCAAAGCAACTTAAAAAACCTGGACAGCTAAGTCGCTTTTTCCAGCAAACACAGTAGAACTCTTCAATCAACTAAGAATTGAACCGGAAAAGTTCTGTAACGAAAAAGCCTACAGATAGAAAGTCTTTTCCGACTCCTATCATCTTGTGCAACTGTAGTGTACAGCCACTCGGCTCAAACCTGCATTTAATTTTGATCCCTTTTAACTATATAGATGTCAACCTAAGATATCAAAATTTTAAATATTCTATTATAAAATCATTATTACTCTTGAAATTCTGTATTCAACCTTTCAGGGTGAACATCCCATGGACTTTGTAACCTTTTGCTCATGGGGTCCGCTTCATACCTTAGAATGTAACTAACACTCACGCTCTATGAGTCCTTTGAAGTGAAAGGACTCATAGAGCGAATAATTAGGGTAACTGAGATCAGTAGTGCTTGAGGCAACATAATTAGGATTCTGCCAAAAAAAAAAATAAGTGTAGCTTGTCAAACTAAGTGCAAATGGACATTATTGAGATTGTAACTGAGAACGTGTATATTTGCGAAATGAATTAGGAACTTTTTGAGAGGTTTAAATCTTTTATTTTAGAACTATTCATAGTGTAGATTATGTAAAAGTTCGGAAGGGAAGAGAAAAATGTATGAATCTAAGAAATTTTGTAATATATGAACACTACTCAGACTCCTTAAAGTGACAGCTGGTGGAGTAGAGGCAGCAAAGCTGATCTCGATGCCTCTTAAAGCGTACCAATAGGGTTTGGTAAACTATCTAGTGGTCCACCGGAAAAAACCGGTTTAAAGTTGCATCCTCGAAGTGTAAGGAAGATTTGATCTCCTCATGATACCCATTGTAATCTTAAAAATACATGACACACTGCATGCGAAGAGAAGCTCATATTTTGCTCTGAAACCTAAGCATAGTTTAATCCATTTGAATCGGATACCATAGATATGCAGGTGTCTGGAAATTAATGAGAATATTTTCCTGGTGGCAAGAAGATCAGTCCGCTTGTTTTTGGGTGTGCCCCAGTTATATATCGATCATTTTTATCATATCACTTCCTAAATTATCACCAACGTAGTTCCCAAATTGTATTAAAAGTCGAATGAGACTACAGTGTACTGATACTGTTTTTTATGCACTGAATACTTTGCTTTTTTTATAGATTGCGCAATCGATCATATTTTTTAAAACAGTGAAACTGAAGAACAAAATTCAGATAACCATGGACGTGCCTGGCACAGTTTCCCTCTCACGGTCCAATAGCGAAGATTATATCGTTCTATTGGCAATGATCAAATGATTCACTGTTCGGATCTGTAATAGCATATTTATTGATGTCCGATAAATCTTTAAGAAAAGTGGCAAACGCCTTGAATGGATTTGAAACACGAAAGCTTTCCTTGCAAGAACAAGTAGGGCTGATAATCTAGAGAAAAAGTGAAAGAGAATTTAATGTTCTTGAGGCTTAATGCAATCATTACGACCACGAATACGATATATCTTCAGATAAATTATCCCCCCCACCACTGAAAGCCTAGCAAACAAAAAAAAAAATCATCTCCATTAACATGATGACACCATCAATGAAACGAAAGTGTTTTCCCACCCCAGACTTTCTTTTATAACTCCCTTAAAATAATAAAATTAAAATAATAAAATCTAACTGGAGATCGATCAATCAATCAACAGAACTGTTCTGATGGAGGAAGAGGGAAAAAAACAAAATCATTCTTACAGTTCCTCTTAAAAGAGTTAATCCAGAGAGAAAGAGAGAGAGAGAAAAAGAAAGGTATCTAAATAAATTTATATTTATTTAAAATACTACATTAAAAATACATGTATGATCTCAAAAAAATGAAATTTAAATATTAATACTCAATTTTTTAAATAAAAATTGATTTATTTTATAAACAAAATTAATCTTTTTAAATATAAAAGCTTCTGTGATTGAATTCGTTTTTTCTAAGATTTTTTAACTTGTTTACTGAGCTCATATTAAATAAATTCTTAATTCCTGGTTCTTTTTATTTTTCACACTCCATTGGATAATAAGGCCGTGGACCTTTTAAGCACTTATGGATCGTCATAAATATTTTTCAAGATTCTCAGAAGTGCTCTTACTAACACTAAAATCCATTATGCATAAACTGCGATTTTACGTGTTGGCCATATAAATGATTGAGTAACTACTCTAATAGTAACTATAGCAACGATCATTCCACTTAAAGAGGCGTGGCTAGAAAGTTCCAGGAATCACTTCAATAAGTTACAATTGAACTTACTAGTTTGTTTTTGTTGTTGTTCAAAATTGGGAACTTCTACGTGAAGCCATTCTCTTATACCACGAGTTCAATGACCTTCCAGTCGAGGTTTTAATGCCTTTAACGAATGCTGATTAGACTCACTCCAAAGACGCAAAATATGTCAAAAGGTTCAGAGAACTTTTGATATTTGAGAATATAAAGAAGACGGCCAAATCTCAAAATAGAAAGGACCTGTTTTTTTTTTTTTTTTCCGGGACATGTGACCTCCTCCCCATTCTTCTAATTTGGCTTGATCAAACATTGTTCTTTTGCCAAATGTTGACACTTCCCTGTAAGGGAGTGTCAACATTTGGGAGTAAGGGCTTTAAGCCTTTAGAGGAAATCCATCAGCGTACGTTGTGGTAACAAATATAATTGCCGAATTTCGGCAGAGAATGATTTGCAGCGCTACGAAGGAGGGGCAAGCATCTGAGCAACTGCAGGCATTGTCGACTCTTCGAGAGCTGCAGTAGTAAATGGGCGGCTGAATGGTCCAAAGAGGGACACACAACTACCCAACGTTCCATCCTGGACAACAGACGATCCCTCAATTAACATCAGACAACTATCAGGGTACATAGAGACACGTTTCCGAGCACGCCATCCAGAGGAAACACTTGCGGATATGCCTACAGAGCAGGCGACCTGTTTATGTGCCCATGCTGACCAACCCTCATCGACACCTAAACCGGGGAGGAAGCACCCTTCCTAGACGACTGTAAAAGAGTCGCCTGGGCGACTCTTTTGACGTATTCGACCTGGAGCAGATGAACAGTTGCCACAAGACTGCACGGTTGGACGAAAACAGGCGGGCAGCAGTGGTACCATAGTGTGAGGAAAGGAATGTTTTCATGGACATCGCTGGATCCTGCCCTCTTGACACAGTTGGTATAATCACCGTCCTCCTCACAGCAGGTGGAAAATACCAGAGTTCATCCCATCAATGACGCGAGGAATTTTTATGGGCTTTTTCACAACGTGGCCAAGTTAATAGGTCTCAGGCGAAGGTGGTATGGTTCTCTTTTCCGAAAACTCGGGGTTTCTCGTCCAGGAAACAGTAAATCAACCACAGAAATATGCAATTTATAGCCATAAAATATACGGTGAAATATGTCCTAAGTTCTAATGCGCCTGAAACCTTACAACAACAACAGCGCTGGATCCCCTCATTCCCATTGAACACATCCTCACCGCTGCATCCTACCTCGGCATTGTTTCGGATCAAGTTTTGCCCTACATGATGATCGTGTATCCAGATGGCATTGGTCTCTTTCAACAAGAGAACACCCCGTGTCACGTCCGCATTGTACAGGAAAGGTTCGAGGATCATGTCCAAGCATTCGTGTGTTTTCAGGCCGCCAAAATTAACCAATCAATCGCATCGAACGTTTGTGGGATGCAGTGGAGCGCATCATTCGCCAGCGCTTAGCTCTTTTGCCGAACTCCGGACTTCCTCCTGTCTAGCTGGTCCAGGATACCTGAGGACTCTGTCTGCGGTCTAGTGGAAACGATGTCACGAGGGATGTAAAAAAATAGCCTTAATAGAGCAAACAGCAAAGGAACAAATCTCTATGGGTATTCAAATAATATTACACTTTGTGAATATATACGATACACATGTTGGTCTGCAACAACCACATCGCATATTGGGATGGCGCAGGCTACTGTGGTGCTAATAACGTGTGGTCTCAGCGTACATAGCACTTTGTTTCTGTAGTTTTTCTCAATAGCAAACTTGTTAAGATCAGCATCAAGGTTATAGATCTACAACATTTTAAACGGGAGGAAATGATCCGTTAGGTGAGCGTAGGATGGTTGGAGAAGGTGGCTCAATCATGGAGTAGATGGCAAAGCTGGGAGAGGAATTTTCAAGCAGCATCCCATGGATTGGGCAGCGATTAACCCCCATGACCATTTTCACAGTGATGACTAGCATCTAAGAGTTAATTAAGTTCGGAAAGTCGTGGGAGCCTTTTTGCATTGTTAGTAGCTGTTGTTGTTTGAGGTGGCACATAAGATTTCCAGTTGGCTTACCACCCTTCAACCAGTACTGACTATCGTCCCTTTTTGAAGTCAGCCAGATTACATCCTTAGCCCATGTCGATTAAGTACTTCGTAAAGACCGCATACCACGAACTTGCAGTATCACATTTACGGGTTCTCATTGTCACACGTGTGCCATCGTTAAAACACGGGGGTTGTCATAATGTTTTGACTGGACAGTGTATATGTAATATATGCCATCATGTGTTTGACTTGTATTATAAGTGTACATCATAAATTCTCCTTCCACCAGAGGCGGAAGAATGAACTACAAGACCCCCCCCCTTCAACTAGATTGACATCCTCCTCGTTCCTCCTCTGTGGTATGGTAGTTTCACGCAGCGTTCTTCCTATGGAAAGGCAATATAGGAGCGATTTACTTTGTATCAATTTTGGTACAGCATTTTCTCAAATCTCGGATTATTCTTTATTAAAAAGGTTCTTGACTATATGTTTGTCCACGATCTTGTCCTCTACTTTTGCATCTACAAAGATATATAATATTCACATATTATTCAAAAGGTCTTGACGAGCAATGGAGTTTATGATATTAACTAGAATTAAGCGGATTAATTTTTAATTAAGGAATTACAATACTGAATAATGCCTTTTGTATCCACGTTGTGAAAATCGGCCATCCACCTTATGCAAATCACCCACGATTCTGGCGCTGCAATAATGTCAGAAGGGTGTAAGTGGTTTGGTAACATAAGAACACAGAGGGAATGTATCCTATGTTTTCGCGATGGATACGTTCCTGCGAAAATTCGCAAATAAGATGGACTGAATGATATCCTTTTAATGAATTACATACACGCAAGACTGTGGTGGACACTGAGGGACTCCACTAATAAATAATCTTAGTCCAAGAAGAGCAACACCTAATTATAACCATCTGCTGTTTCCTGCCATTCAACAATCCTTATATCCATGGCAGTAACTATGATCAAATCCAGCTGTGGATGTTTAAGTATCTTCTCTTTCTTATACTTTTCTAATATCAGTGTACATAGCATTGAGCAAGCTACGTTTGCTACCAAGTGCATCGATGTCATATCGTGGAAGCACTTTGCCACGAGTTGCCTCGGCATTGGATTAAGTTCTTTAAATATATACTGTATGAAAAAAACACTGTATTTTTTTCATGAAGTCCCTTTGAAAAATAGTTCAAACGAATCTGCATGTCTCATACCATGTATTATTATTAGTAGGTAGTGGCAAATGATCTGCATCTGTCTTAAAATGAGGCCTCCAGACCTGTATACAGTACTCGAGATGTGGTCTGACCATTGTATTATACATGGGGTAATTACCTCCTTAACCCTGCTGGCAAAGTTCATGTATATCATTGACAGATCCCATGAGCTCTTCTAGCAGTCTGTATGCACTGCTCAAAGAACTTCATATCTGACTGCACAATTATCACCAGGTCTCTTTCGTTCTTCATTACCCTGCATCCGGTACCACATAGCTGGTACGTTAACCTAGCATTCTTCTTCTTATTCTCCGTGTGCCATCTTCTAACGGAGGTTGGCGACCGCAGCAAACGTCTCTTTGGATCTGATAGTTCTGAACAGCTGCTTGGTGTTCAGTCCCGTCCAAATCTTGATATTATCTAGCCATGATATGGGTCTTCTCCCAGGCTTCCTTCTTCTCTCCAATCTCCCCTCAATAATTAGCCGTGGAATTGCATATTTTGACACTTTCTTTGGTCACCCTTGCTGTCCATGGTATCTTTAACATCCATCTGTACGTTCACATTTCAAATGCTTCCAATCTGGGATTACTGCTGTCCATATGCAGAACCTTGAATTTGCCAATGTTAAACCTTAATTGTCATTTCTTAGCCCATCTGCCTAATTTGTCTAGGTCTTGTTGGACTAGTATCTCTGCCGCTTGTTAATTCCTGGCCGTGAAGGGTTTGTAAATGTAGGGCATCCGCTTATACCTCTGAACCTTAGAATAAAGATTATATTTATTTATAAACTTAATATACCTTCGTCAATATGGATAAAAAGTACAGTACTGTTAAAAATATCTTTAAAAATACTTCTTGGAATAATGTTATTAGTGGATTCCCTCAGGGTTCAGCACCGGACACTAAAGGACTCCACTAATAACATAAGTGGAATCCTTCAGTGAACACTGACAAAAGTTTTACTAATATCCTTCATCAGTTCTGACCGTTAATGCAAAAAGATACAGAACGTCATGTGCGTGCTATGGCAGTCATGTATGGTGAACGCAAGCTACAGGCGCAGGTCACAGTACTGTCAAAACATCCAAGATGTGGCCAAAAAGCAAACTTCTCAATCTGCCCCTAGACAGGCTAAGGCAGATAATGAGAAGAATATAAGGAAGATTGGCCTCTGAAGACTGGAGATTCGCAATGTCCCTGCTATGCACAAAGGGAGATCAAAGAACGAAACGAATAATTACAAACCGGGATTCGACCTCTGGTCTTTTTCACCTGGTGTAGGAGAACAGTGATTATATCATGAGAGCGTGAAGGTTATCGTGAAGTGTGAACAGATATTCAGAACGGTGCACAGAGTCTTATCAATGAGGGCATACATATCTTTGAGAGTGGAAGACCTGTAGGTTTTGTCGTTGCACAGCTTCTGGAAGTCTATGGCTAACGTACTAAATATTTCAGTAGGGTTAAATGGAAACACAGTCCAAGGAGGTCATGTTACGCAGCTTATATCTGTATGGGAGTGCATTGGTAAGGCTTCTATTCCGACCTGGCAGTCTGGCAATGATCTCTCAGATATCAGGCGAGTTTAGTTTTCCAGACAGGAGCTGAGTGAAGATAACGAGGTTCCTAGTTCCAATGATACCTCCATTGTAGCAAATTTAGATCGGAGAGCATGACAGATTTTGAAATAGTAGGTGATAGACCTGCAATCTTATTCAGCCATTTAAAATCCAGTATTCGAGGGATTAAGAACCTGATTTGGTATGATGGGGTGCCGAGGACCATACAGTAGAGGCATATAAGGGAATAGATAGTATTCAGCGAAGAATATAGTTGCTGATAAGATGCGGATTATGAAAGTTGAAGATCTCCTGTTTCACAGCCCATATAGCTGAATGTTTTTTTCGACTGGAATTAAAATGAAGCAAGAACAATGCAAGGTTTCTGCCATAGGTGATGCCCAAATCTTTATGCTGATTGACTTTAACTGGAGAGTTCCCAATTACGATATTCACATCATTGATATTTCTCTTCTTGGTGACAAGTTGAACAGTTTTCTCTTTATGGAGAGCCCAATGAGGTAATTTTCAAGTTCTTGTAATTGTCGGTTGGAGGTCACATGGTACACTGGAGAGCCTGGGGACATTTTGTGACAATAAAAAACTTTAAATCATCGGCGTACGAGGTAAAGTTTGCGTGATTTTCGAGGAAGGGTTCTAAAAACGCAGCGAAGAGGAAGGCAGAGAGAACACCTCCTTGGGGGAGCCTTCTAGAGCAAACAATTCGGTGGTAATGGTTTTGGTGGTTGTACAGTGGTATTGTATCCATGTGCTGGTGTACAGTGGTATTGTCACCGTCCTCCCTTCATCGGGTAGAAAAGGCCCGGGTTCGAATCCCGTCGATGGCGCGAGGAACTTTAATGGGCTTTTTTCATTCCGTGGCTGAGTTAGTCGGTCTCAGGCGTAAATATCAAGGGGTTTTTCGTCCAGCAAAACAGGCAAATCGACCAGAGAACGCACGCAATTTACAGACAAAGTACATATATGGGTATATTTAATTGATTAAGGGTGATCCTAATATATAATTTGGAGGGTGGGGTTTTCCCCGTAAATTTCGCCATACTGTCAGATGCAGGTTATAAAAAACAGATTTTTCTTCTTGTTTTGATTATACATACTTATATGCACATAGTGGCATAGTATTTAGGGTAAGACGCCACTGGTGATCTCCCACAACTGCGCCATCAGTACTCTTATGAAGTACACAGAAGTCTGTAAATGCCAAAAGTGTGTGTGTGGCATGTATGTGTATAGTATTGTGTTGGGTCCTGTTGTTTCTCTGGTTTCTTGGCCGTAGGACCCCTAGTGGAACCATGCGTTGCCCACCACTACTAGGAGATAAGCCAGGCTGCCCATTATTCTCTAGCTGAACTCCTCCAGGGTCGCCTGAGCTTCTGGACGAAGTCCAAGTTAAAAAAAAAAAAAGGGAAAAAGGTGAGCAAAGGTGATAGTCGAAGAATGGGAGTCAAAGCGTGGAGGAAGATGGAAAGACGAAGAAAGAAGGCGTCCTCCAGATGTGGAAGGCATGAAGGGTTAGACACTCCTGGGCCGGAAACTCCACCCGAGCCTAGGGACAGTAAAAGTTTGCAAGGCCAGAGTATTCCAATTCCAAAAGGAGTCAGCAGATCGTGGTAGATCATTGGAGGGTTTAATTGTTTGACTGTTGGGTCGTCTAATTTCAAAGACTGATTTCGAAAACTCAGTATGGGCAAGATAGCATGCACATCCTGCAGAAAGAGGTGCTCATTTTCCTGTATTTCGATTATTAACCTGAATTGGGGTCTTCGTATATGGGACAAGTGTACATATTGTGTGGTCCCAACTTTCTTCACTTCCACATTTACATAGAGGGTCATTTTCAATTCCCAGCGTTGTCAGTTTGAGCTTGAAAGGCCCATGTCTTCTAAGGAGGAAGGTAGCTTGTAGACTAAGGACTAGTAAATGCAATTGATGGGATGGATTTCCTGGTAATTAATTATATCCTTGTTAGAGTTTTCCCAACTCTCTTGCCAGATTCTGTTACGTTTTCGACGATTTTCTTCTTCTTTTCATGCCCGGGATCATGCATTTATCTAAGGGCAATATCAGCTATTGTCGTTGGAATGCCCCTCTTCAAGCATTGGAAGAGACCTCTGCGGATAACCTCCAAGTGGAGGGGGCAGGCAGTCTGCAAGGACCTGAAGTGCAGGGGTGCTAACTGTGCGGCACGCCCAGGTAACTGTAAAAAGATTGTTCTTTGGATTCTTTGGATGGAGTTTAGTTTCTCTTTATGTGCACACCCTACCATTCGTATTCGCGAATCACTTTTTTTTTTCAATAGTTTTTGAGAATGGACTCTTCAATACTGAAATTTGTCTTCTACGCCAGTTGTTGGCTTTCGATTGATCTATAATCACCTCGCGCTGTAACCCTAGCAAGAGACCCGTTATCCGAATGGTAACATTTCAAAAATGTATAAATTATATTTTTGGATAATTTACAAGAATGAAAATTCTTAAGAATATTACAATCTCTGTACGTGGTAGGAAGGAACTTATGCAACTCACTGAAAACTTGATTCTTAAAGAGATTGAACAGAGAGGAGTCATTGGAGATTGAAAGGATGTTAATTGCTATAGAGTTGTCTAAAGCACTCTGTAGATTCATTCAGTACTTAGTATTTAGAGTTATGACTAGTCAATCCGCAATCTGTATTCAGAACATTAGTTTAGGCCTGCCCCATTGTTCCCTTTCCTCCTTCTGGTAAGGGGTCAGAAGTCTGGGAACCCATCTAGCAAACAAACACTGTACTCATCTGCAACTGTTGATGGATGTTCTCCACAGACCCTACACTAATTTGGAGTTCTGCAGATAGTTCTTTGACGCTGAAACGGAGATCTTCCAGGATTAATGGCTCAATTTTTTTTTCAACACTCTTCTGTTACAGCAGTTGATGGCCGTCCTGAGATTTCTTCATCGTGCACCGAGGTTCTTCCACATTAAAGTTGTTTATACCAATCTATGGTATAAACATACCAATGGTCGCTGTTTATGGAGAAGATTTGGGCAATCTTCTCCATAAACAGCGACCATTTCTTCGTGAATTGTTTTGGGTGTTTTCCCTTGCAGAAAAAAAAGGGAACCGGATCACTGATCTTTCATTCAGCACCGCAAAGAAAAAAATTGAATTGATGGATCAAAACCAAAATCTGTATGGTTGCTATAAAGATTTCAAGGTATCAAACGAAAAAAAAAATCTTTTTATCGCAACTACTTCGGGATGAATGCAAATCTTTTTTTAAACCTACCCTCCCTCGTAAAGAGAGAGTGGCAGAGATAGATACAGACAGGGACAGAAAGAAATAGAAAGACAGTCAGGGATTGAGACACGCACGCAGACAGAGAGAAACAGAGACAAGTAGAACCACATCGAGAAACAGTCAGGGACTGCGACGAAAATAAACAGAGATGCAACAGAGATTTTACAATGAACCACTGATTTATCTGAGAACCTCAGAGCCCATCGTAATCAAAGGTACCGAATTCGGGTTAGCCGCTTCAAAATCCAACCGACAAGACGAATGCTGACTTCACAAAATACGAAATGTCAGTCGCGAGCTGAGTAAGACTTCGTGTTTCGGGAATCGATACTAATATCAACCCATCAAAAATTTCTGCATCTTACGACCGCATGACCACTTTTGCTGACGATACATTAGCACTGATCGAAGTTACAGTTTACGTCTTCCTCCATTCAGGGCCCAAACTAAAAATGCATCATTGATGGGGGGAAATGATCAAAAGGCTTTGAAACACTCTGTGCACATCCGAAATAAATACTGCGTGCTGACAGAATAGCATCAGTGGAGAATAAACCAAAAATTAAGACAATATATAAGACAAAGTACTGGGCAATATTCTGTAGATGAATTCTTCTCGAAGAAACCTCACGCAGCAAATTTTAGTTGACAGTTTTAAATTCGCAAATCTCCCTAAGCGAACCAAGTTATAATGTTAGATAATGCCGTTACCAATGCTACAGAAATAGAGTAATATCGTTAGTTGACTAATTTCAGCAAAAATTAAAGCTTTATTGAGTAATGCTCCTAATCAAAACTGGAATAGAGTTTCTAATCATTTTTGTCATGCGGTGTACGTAACAAACCAGTCCTATAGTACAAGGTGGAATGATTCACTTTATAATCCCAATAATTAGAGCGGAAGCAGCATCTTTCTTGCTTTGGGGCCTTTATTTGATGATCTTCTGGTGCTCTCTTTCCCCATTCTGCATTCTTCACATTGTCTAGTTGCGAACTTCCTCAGTAATCCTCAATTCAGTTGAAAGAGTGCGACTCAGTCTTCGCCTAACGACTTCTGTAACACGATTGGTACATCTAGCATTCTTTGTGTAGCTGAAGTTGTCTTTCTTTTTGGCACTGAAGAGCAGAATCATGGAGTTGATTCCAGCTTATTCTAGAATGCCACAGCAAACAGGTAGAGACCATTACATTTTTCAAGCCACTGTCTAACTGTGCACGAGTCTTTATTCATTATAAAAAATTAGAAACCTTTTTTCATTTATCTAGTAGGGTCACCTTTTGACCCAATTATAGCCCGTACATATCATGGCAAGGATTCCACTAGATGTCTTAGAGATTCTATCTCTAAATTTGACCATTCTTCCATCACAATATTTGTCATTTTTTGCATTGTGGTCCACAGAGAACTGCAAAGCCAAAATAAATTTCCAGCATGTCCCAGACATTCTCAATTGGATTCAGGTGTGGAGAATCAGGCAGCCAATGTAGATGTTGGAAATGATCCGCGAACTATTCAGATGTCGTGCAAGAATCCATCGTCAATGTAAAAGTGAAGTGCATCCGCATACTTTTTGAAGGCGAGAATTCTCCTTGAAGATTAACGTAATCTTCAAGGAGAATATTCCCTCTAAAGTCAAGTTTGTTAAGTTCATTGCAGAGTAGATAAGATTAGCATATAAGACAAGAAGTTTATAAACTATTACTTTAAATCCCTCTTTGATTAAAATGCCCTGCTGACAGTCCACCTTCAAATGTTTATACTAGCTGGTAGCGTTCCAAGTACTACCTTTTACGTGCTGTTTCTTTGACATTTCGTTTAAACCAGCAAATTCCCTTGTTTTGTAGAGTATCAACTGACAATCTCTACTCTCTGCCTCGGGGTTGACCTCATTTATAGGCTTGACCCCACCCCTATCAACGATGTATCGCGCAGACAGTTAAAAGCAAGCGATGTATCTGTTGTGGTTTGGAGTGATTCATCTTCTAGAACTGCCCGATTCCATACATTTTTCCCTCAAGAGCACTCTAAATGCTGCTGGCTACGTCAAAATTTTGGACAATGCAGCAATACAAACTCTCTCCCGGCAGCCTATCGCCCCTTTTCATACTGCGAAAATCGTGCAAGAGTGGATTGTGTAAAAGAATGTTCCATCTCTTTGATAGTCAGACCAGAAAATCGGTTTTTTTTGGAGCATCAGCTTTGATCTCGATCAAAAAGCTAAGACACACACACTCACGAGTTAAGTGTAGCTTTTAAAGAAGCTACACTTGACGAGACGAACCAGCCTTACCCGCAGGGGATTTTGCTAAAGACAGATGTCATTACTTCGAAAGAGAATCTGACTCCGCGATAGGCATTGCTCCAGTTATAAACAACAGAAAATATTCATCACTCATACACCTCAGATATGATTAATCTTCTTTTTCCTCTCTCTAAAGAAACCAACCGGCCTTAGAACACACTTTGCAAAATACTGAAAATATTTCTCTTCATACAACACGGTTTGTTAAAAAATACTTTTATCCACAATACGATTTGCTGTAGTGAACAAATCTTATTAATAATGATAAATTCGTTTAAGACGTAATCATAATCTGGCAAAATCCAAAATCGACTTCTTTTTCAGTTGGGTTAAATGTAAGCCTAGACCATAACTTTACCAATGAAGAGATGCATGGAATGAAAATTGAGTTTGCAATTGACTGTAAAATAAGGAAGTGGATTTTATTAGTCCATATTTTATTGCTTTAATAAATTTAAACTTCAAATAAAATCTGTGCAGCAAATAACATCTGAATTCAACCAAGTCCAGAACTGTCCTATTTCAACCTGCACCACGCTCAGGGAATTGAAGAATTCGATATTGGCAATCTGAACGTTGTGATTTTATAGTGGAACAAGTCATGTGGACAGACTAATCACGATACACTTTGTTCTGCACTGATGGTAGGCAGAGAGAGTGGTGAGAACCTCGAGAAGCGATGGACCCTGCTTGCTTTGTTAAGACAATCCAAGCATTTGGAGGTAATATCATGGTATGGGGAATATTTTGTTGGAATGGACGAGTTCCGTTGATACCGGTAAAGGTCGAATACCATCCAGGCTGTACCTGAATTTTGCATCAGATTTACTGCACCCCGCAATGTTACACTTTTTAATCCCGAAGGTGATGGCCACTTTGTGAATGACAATGCAACAGCGCATCGTGCAAGAATGGTTTGGAGAACATGACACGGATTTTCACCATTTTCTCTAGCCCCCACCTTCACCTGATCTCAATCCTATTGAGAATGTGTGGGATATGCTGGAGAGATCTACTCGGCAACGAAGTTATCTTCCTTCGTTGATAACGAAGGAACTTCGTTGGAAAAGTAATATTCAAAATCAAATTATACAAGCATATATGGATGTTTGTATAACTTTCCGACAGACGTTGGATTCCTAATTAATCTTCCAAAAGTGGGTCCCTCCGTAGCCAGGAGCAGCAGTGCGTAGTACACGCTTCTTGATTCGACCGGGGTTCGAGCCCGTGACCACCAAATACGGAGGATGCGGAAAGGTCAGGAAATTACCACTGCATATCCCCTGAGCAATATGGCCTTAGTTGCTAATGCTCCAAATAACAAACAAACAAACTCTTCCAAAAGTTAGAAGAACTATCTGTATTCATAACAAGCTTTGAATGTTGGTGTACCATTCATTATTTCGTAGGGAAAAAATTGCATCGGTTGTTTCTAATTTATAATCGATTCCTCTTACAGATGAGGGCAAAATCAAAAGAAAAGACACGCAGTCTGCAGTCGGCTCAAACAAACGATCCAATAAAAGTAAAATATCATTAAAACTGCATATTTTTGATTTAAATCGTACTTTAAAAAAAGGAAATGGCCTCTAACTACAGTTCTACTCACGTGATATTTTATTTATCAAACCAAATAACGCAAGCAGTTTTAAGACAACCCTGCAAAATCGCTGCTAAAATCAACTAGTGATACGCGGCGCATAAGAAGTCAAAGCCAACTCGAAAATACATCTTCACTGATCTCTGAAGTACATTGTGGAAGAAACTACATGAACAACGAGTAGCCAGACACCAGTAAATCCTTTCCTTGCATTGAGAAGTGTTACTATGTCTTTATTTATTTCCATTTGTATTCCAAAACACAGACATAGGGCGCGAGGTATTCTCTGCTCTTCTCAAATAAAAAAAAACGAATGATTTAGTTCCTCCACAGAGCTGCGAAAACAAATCACTGTTATTGTCATGATTGACAGATGATGAGAGAATTATATCTTGGTATGAAACATTGTCTTGACCATGTCTACAAGAAAGATTTACAAAAGAAAATATTTCTTCATGCTTAGAGAATACTCACAAAATTCAAAGAAAAAGCATTGATTAACCTAACTGTCCACTTTTGAATGGAATCTAAAAGCCTGGCAGGCGCCTCCGTAGCCAGGTGGGAAGGAGGAGCAGCAGCAGTGCATAATACACTCTTCTTGATTAGACCGGGGTTCGAGCCCGTCACCACCAAATACGGAGAATGCGGAAAGGTCAGGGAATGACCACCGCATATTCTCGAGCAATATGGCCTTAGTTGCTAATGCTCCTAAAAACCAAATAACAACATAAAAGCCTGGCAGAGTTTTTTTAATAAGCAATTACTTTTCGGGATGCATAGATGTTCAAATTTATGGACAAAACATTGTAAACAGTGATGTGTGGTCTTCCTACTCTGAAGTGCAAGCAAATTAACCAATCCATCCTGTCATTAATCTGAGTAAATATTGTATTAACCAGAAAACACCAGATCAGTGAACTACGCAAAAAAAAAAAAAAGTCTGGATGTGTTATTAGGATTAGAATGGCTAAATATAGCATGAAAGAGGCTTTTTCTGCATTTAAAAAAAAAAAACGCTCATGCTTTCCCCATCGCCAGAAAGTGGCTATTGAAATTTGCTTTGAACTTAACCGGATTCTCCGCCTTGGACACATTGGCATATAATTTATTACAATGATTTACAACTATATTTGTACTCCCTGTCGTTGTTTCTTCCATCAGCGAAATTACATACCTCAGTCAGGTTCCCACATCCACTAAGATTGGTAGTTGCCGAGCTTTGTAGTCCGTAGCTTCTAAGCCATTCCAATCTGTTCGTCTTTTTCCGTGACCTCTCTAAAAGCTCCATGTCGTTTGGCCTCTAGACCTGAATACATTATCCCAAATGGGGCTTACCATTGTCTAATACAGGACAATGGAGTCATTGTTCCTACTTACAAAGGCCCTATAAATCATTGACAGGACACCATCATGCTTGCTATCCAGTTGTGTATATTGCATGGCAAATTTCATATCTGATTATATCATAACCCCTAAATGTGTTTTGTCTTGAACCACTTTTAAAAGTTCTCTAGTTTATAAACAATTCCAGGATTTCTTTTCTCAGGTGCAAAATATTTAGAACCTGCAGATTTTCAGACCATCTGTCTGCAACCGATCAGAATCAACATAGTCATCGAAGTGCTGGCTGCTTCTTCTGTCTTTTCTGGTTTTTAGTGGGAGAGGAACTGGAGGTTCCATCCGAGGAATGGTTTTCCTATGAGCGTTTAGTTTCTGACCCAAAGAATAGTATTAACAGTATTCCCGATGGAACAACCTACTCATATGTTCTGTCTATCCCTCCCTCCGCCTTCAGAAATTGTAGACTATTACAAAAATTTTGTGGCATCTTTCTGCACACTTGAAAATGTATACAGTTTAATTAAATAACATTAAAAAAATTTTGGTATCGCTTTTTGTATTTAAAATACAAATAGTTTAATTAAAAATGGCTTTTTTATTTTTAAAAACGTCTGAACAAACTTATTCCTTTCAACGAAAGGCTGCCACTTTACTTTGTCATCCTAACTTTTACTATTTGAGAATGGCGAGGCTTTAAACTCAATCAGGATCTTCAATAATAACAATTTAATCAATTTCGTGATGAATGTTGAAGAGCGAATTTTTATTGTAACATCCAGCATCAAAGGAATGAAGTTTTGTGAAATTAGGGAAAGATTTTCAAGAAGATTTCATAGTTCCTGTCCTACAGACAATGCGATTCGTGCACTGGTGAATAAATGTAAAAGAACTGGGTCTGTGCGTGACGAGAAGAGATATGGACGTCCAAAGACAGCACGTGAAAGCATTGAATCAATTCGAGAAATGCTCGAAGAGGACTCAAAATTATCAGTTAGGGAGGGAACTCGAAGATTGAACATCATTCTGTCCACAGAATTTTGCGTTCGATACTGATGAAAAAGCCCTACCACATCCAACTGTTGCATGAAGAAGATTTTCCATGTCAAGCAGCAATGTGTGCAGAACTTGTCGATCAAATCCACGATCATCAAGAACCCAGACTTCTTGATGATGGTGTTATTTCAAGTGTGGTGTTTCAGCAGTTTGGAACTCCATGTCATTACGCTCGAACTGTCCAGGAATACCTCAACAGGCGCTTTCCGAATCGGTGGATCGGGCATGGAGGACATTGGGCGGCGCGTTCTCCGGATTAAACTCCCTTGGATTTTTTTTGCTTGGGGTTTCATAAAATCAAAGGTTTATCGCAAGAAGATAAAAGATTTACCTGATCTTAGTCAACACATTTGGGAGGCAGCACAAGAAATTTCAGGATTACAATTCACCGGATTTCACTAAAATACGCTGTAACTTTTGAGACACCATGTATACGAAATCCAGACAATTTAGGGCAGTCTCCATTTCAATTTCCCACAATTCCCACCGTAACGCAGACGACTTCCTGCGGAAGGAGCGTCAAAAGTTAACTGAGATGAGTTAATGTCGAAGTTATTTGTAGCATCAATTATTTTATGACTTCATCATAACTAACCAGATTGTCAGACAAAGATACCCTCTTCACAAACTCATGTTGTGATCCCATTAAGGATACCACTCCTACCAAGATGGTCCTGTATATACACACAGTGAAAAAAATATATATATGACAATACCCAAGAAAAATTTGAATACGTTTATACAAGCTTTGCAGCAGCGTTAGTTTTAATGTAATGATCTCTCTCTCTCTCTCTCTTCAGAATATTTCTGGGTTCACCGATACATGTGCTCAGGGAGGATTAGGATTTCCTCATAAATTTCCGGAATGCTCTGTAATGTCTATTCTTTAATTTTGGGTTAGTGCTATGTCCAACACTCGCCTTTGATTGCTAACCCAAGTGGCATGTTCTTTGAACCATTTCAACAGCGCTTCACTTTTGTTTTTCGTTTTTTCGTCAAAAGCGTTTTCTCCTGGCTTCCAATGTCATGTCATACATCTTTCGCGAACGGATCTGGCACTTACAGATGGCCCAATGCCTATCTTTTCCCCATCTCATTTATCTCTGAGATTAGTTGAAATTGCCTTACGGTTTTTTAAGAGGATGTTTCTATAAATAACATCCTGATTGGAAGTGGAACTTTTTTTCCCCATCTATTTCCCACTTTTGATATATTGTTTTTCAAAACTTGGTTATCAAACTGAAAATTATGAATGATTGCAGTTGTGTTTTTGAGATAATTAATAGGAATAACGGCAATTATGAACAGAAATTTGTGTATTTTTATTTTAAAGAAATTTAGAATAAAAATACACAAATTCTTGAAACTTCTTTTTGAGTTCATTTTGAAAGAAATCCTTAAATGTCACTTTATATCCGTTGACATCATCAATTCAGGAAATACAAATACAGCCATGACTGCCTTTATATCCTATGACATCATCAATTCAGGAAATACAAACACAGCCATGACTGCCTTTATATCCTATGGCATCATCAATTCAGGAAATTCAAACACAGCCATGACTGCCTTTATATCCTATGACATCATCAATTCAGGAAATACAAACACAGCCATGACTGCCTTTATATCCTATGACATCATCAATTCAGGAAATACAAACACAGCCATGACTGCCTTTATATCCTATGACATCATCAATTCAGGAAATACAAACACAATCATGACTGCTTTTATATTCTATGACATCATCAATTCAGGAAATACAAACACAATCATGACTGCCATGACATCATCAATTCAGGAAATACAAACACAATCATGACTGCCTTTATATCCTATGACATCATCAATTCAGGAAATACAAATTCAGCCATGACTGCCTTTATATCCTGTGACATCATCAATTCAGGAAATACAAATTCAGCCATGACTGCCTAAAAGTTTATAACAAAGTATAGTATGTATTATAACTTTTGATGTTTCATAGAAATAAATATTTTTCTTAAAAATTCAAATTAAATGAAAATAAGTTTAAGTTTCCAAATAGCGTTTTCTTTTATTCCATCTTATTTTATAACAAAAAATTAAAAAAGTATTTTCTTCTATCCTTTTACTAGCAAAGCAGACATACCACATAATCTTTAGCTATAAGTGAACTGATTTTCATACATTTATATATTTTCGACCAAATCTATCTAGTCTGATAGTTCTAATAAAACGGAGTATAACACTTTACTGTATGACTAGTACGTTATTGGGTACTATATTTTGTTTAATATTCTTAAATTTTTTAAAAGAAATATCCAAAGATTCATTTTCCAATTCATTGTTCATTAGTTACACTGATGAAGGGTTAATTCATACACGTCGAAAGGTTTTTGTTTTGAGTCTCTGTGTAAAGAATAAACTGCTATCCAAAGTTTACGTTGGAAAGTTTTATTCTTGAGAAAAGCTTAATTCCCCTACGTGTCCCACACATTTAATGAGTTACCGATCCCATTAATAGAGAGTATTCACCATATTTCAGATCCCATAAAAAATAATGCAGTAGAATACACAAAATAATAACAACATAATAAAACATTTATGGCCACTTTATTAGGGGCACTTACCTAATAGCGATAGGTCCCACCAGCCCTAAGAACAGCCTGGATTCATGGTAACATGAACTGAACGAGATGTCCAAAGCGTACTACAGGAATGCTGGACTCAACTGCTTTCCTCAGGTTGTTACAAATCGAATGATTGCCGATCTATAATCGGAATACCATGTTCCACCTCGCCCTAAAAGTACCAATCGCATTGAGATGTGAACACCGTAAATGCCACCACAATAGGCCGAATTCACTTTAATGTACATGTTCCTGAACCACCGGATCACCGTTGGCTGAATGTTATTTGGTCTTTGGATCAATTTAAATATATTGAGATGCTTATTCTGGAGTTGACTACCATGGCATGTTCAAAATCACTTAAATCTCTCGTCCTGCCTATTCTCCCACTAAACTACACATATACAACATCCATATGTATCTGCCCAATTTCTTTATATTGCATGGTGCAAACACGTGATACTCTTTCCGAAAGAGCGCAACGTTTCATGAAAAGGGTAACTTGCCCAATAAAGTTGTCACACAGTGTACAGCGTATATTACCGACAAATGCTGCAGAATATCATTAAAGATAATGTTGCAAATTCTCTGGCCATTTATAGCTTAAGACCGACTGACTACTTTACCAAATAAGATGCATTACACACTTAATTTCTTGTAAGCAAATTTTACTAGTAGCATTTTTCTTAATTAAACAACGAATTAAGCAATATCGGGAAAGAGAGAATATTTTAACTCACTCGAACAGACCACCCCGTCTCTTAGTCTCATTAACTGTCGGCTTTGACAACTAATAAGTGAACTAAGTAATATTAGTCGAGAATTATGCTGGTCTTAATTAATAAATCGTCAATGGAATTAATGTCTGCGGTTCAGTAAGCTTGGCAGAGAGCACACACTTTAATTAGAAACACAACTTCATTAATCCCTCCCCTCCCATACTAAAATGGAGTCTCCCGTTACAAGAGCGATGGACATTTTCTTGTTGGCTTTAGCGTATTTGTTGAGTATCGAAAACTATCCACTTACATTGCAAAACAGCCAAAATGTGGAATCAAATAACAATAGCCAAAATGTGGAATCAAATGACAATAGCCAAAATGTGGAATCAAATGACAATAGCCAAAATGTGGAATCAAATAACAATAGCCAAAATGTGGAATCAAATAACAATAGCCGAAATGTGGAATCATATGAGAATAGCCAAAATGTGGAATAAAATTCAAACAGCTTTTAAAAATACGTAATGAATCGAACTTTCTGTCAAGAAGCTAAGCATTTAGATGTTTCCAGCAGTTTCAAAGTGTTGCTGGCTTAGCTGCCAGTGTGGTTCATAATTCATCGAAGGCAGTGATGTGTATCCTTTCTGGAATTAAAGTTAAACTTCGCAGAGCTGCTGACATTTTTGGCAACTTTCCAAACATTATTTACACAATTTCATCTTCGAAGTTCTGTCGCGCACAGATGCCACGTTATAGACTACTGGCCATGCATAATAAAAGAAGGCTGCAGAACTGGGCCATCCCCCAACTTCAAAGACGTTACATTTGTAGGGTGTCAATATAATAAACACATTTGTCGTATTTAATCATAACAATAACGTTAAATACGAATGAAATCACTAAATTATAATAATGTAATAAATTTACTTTATTTAACGCATTATTAATTTAATATTAATTAAATTCTTATCTACCAAAATTTAATTCACAACCAGTAAACCTAGACGAATAGGTCAAGCAAGAGCGCACCAGTACACGCGTTTGAATTGACCGTGGTTCAATTCGGTAATCTAAAAATTAATCTTAAACTTACTCGACTATAAAAGGGATGGAAGAGTTATTTATCGATTGAAAAACCAAGAAAGTTATTTGTCGAAAAAAGGCAACAGCCAAACTTCGCACTTAGTTAATAACACGATGTTCTTTCCGATTTTGGCTATTCGCCAGCCTAGATTCCTAAGGGCCTGTTAGACGATAGAAGTCACATGACCTTGATTGTAAAGGTCTCGGTGTCTATCGATTATCATTAGCGAATTTGGGAGTTGTTACACGATATATTATGCACATCCGAAAGCCTATTAAATTACCCTGTAGAGATGAGCATTCGTTTATGTAATTAAGGACGGGCTAAGCAAATGGTGTTGGAAATAGGATTCATGTATTTGGTTAAAGGTCCAATTTAACAAACTTTCTGTAGGTTTATTTATCTACGATTTAGAGCGGTTTTCTTTTTATT
This sequence comes from Mastigoproctus giganteus, assembly GCF_048544385.1. Lineage (NCBI taxonomy): Eukaryota > Metazoa > Arthropoda > Arachnida > Uropygi > Thelyphonidae > Mastigoproctus > Mastigoproctus giganteus. The sequence continues at coordinate 194,027,300 of NC_143582.1, read as the reverse complement.
TATTTATTTTTTTTCCCCTCATTAATGAAGAAAATTCTCTTTGTGGCAGGAATTATTCGATTTTTGATTATCAATAAACTTATATGTTATATATACAATATCGATACTCCAATATCGAGTATGATGCCATGAGCTTTAAAAGACATCAGTAACCTTTTCGAAGCCACTCTTATCTCGTTTATCTGGAACTAGTTTCATTCTATATACACTGTATATACTTCTAGAAAAACTAAGGTACACCTCTTCTGAAACAGACCAATAAGAGCCCTGAGTGAAGCGACCTTTAAAAAAAATTCTTTCTGCCCTTCGATAATATTTGAACTCCGATATTTTCAAATGATTTTAGAGATGTGAAACCTCTATATCTTCAATGGGGATGGACATATTTTCATTTGTTTATTAAGCATCATGCGCATCCAATTTAGAGACACAACTTTGATGTTTGGGTTCCCATCACAAAATTCTAAAAGGAATCCTGTCAAAGTTTCAAATTTAATCTTTTTGGTCCCTTCTGTTTGAGCAGTAGGGGGATGACAAAATAATAAATAACAATAATATAATAAATAAACGGAATAATAATAATAGTACTCATTCGGGATGGGACTGACACCAAGTGGAGGAGTTTATGATATGGACCAAGATGATGATGAAGAGCCGAAAACAGCACCCGAAGGCGACATCAAGAGACTGACCATAGTCTGGAAAGGAGGGAAGGGACTAACTGACCTAACTGAACAACAGAAGAAGGGCGATTAAGAACCTGCAAGATTTTATCCAGGAAAACACAGCACCAATCTACCAAGAAAGATAGACAAACTGCACACAACACTCAACCTTAACAAGGAGACCCAACTCACAAAGGCAGAAGAAACAAGGACAAAAAGATGGGCAAAGAAGGCACTCCATGGTAGATACTACAATGACCCCACCAAGACTACAAAGGTGAGATGGCTTCTAACGAACGGCAAGAATTCGTGCTCGAGAGCCAATTCATGCTCGCCATCGAATACCAGGTAATCAACCCCAGGAAATACATCGCCAAGAACCCCTGAGTAACGAATGACACGTCGATGCCACATTGCCCCAGAAACGATCCTGCACATCGCCGATGGACGTAGGGTGATTACCCAGACGGAGTATACACGTAGACACCACCAGGTAGACAGGATAATACATCAGAAGTTAGAGAAAAAATACCAGTTGATCAAAGAAAGCGTACAGTATTACAAGTATGAACTCCAGGCTGCACTAGAGAATCCCCACCTCACAAATTATACTGGGATCGTGCCATAATAACCGACAAGACGATGACGCACAACAGATCAGACACAACCTTCATCGACAAGAAGGAAATGGCTACTTACCTTATCGCCATAGCAGCAGCCGACTGGCAACCTCCAGAAAACCTACAATTAAATGATCAGGAGGTACTGCAAGACAGTCTTAAAAATATATTTCTCTTAGTTAGAATAGAAAGTGGAAGTAAAGCACTTAAGGAACAAAGAAAACATCATTACAAAACTATTTCCATTAGTGGGCATAGGCCTTGAGGGAGGGTACTTGAGGAATATGGTAAACAAAACAATAGTTCAATCCCTACCACCACTTGAGGACGCGACACAGTACATTTTGGGGAAGGGCGTCGGTATGGAGCAGTCAAAGATGACAGAGTTCCGTTGTGTGGTAAAAACAGAATGTCAGTTACTGACGTATGGGAAGAGTGAGTTTAAAGAACAACACCGTGATTGAGTTGGATAGGTGGAGAAAAGGAGTGTGGAGAAAGGAAGAAAATAAATAAGGTTTTCGCGCAAAAAGAGTGGTTGCTGTTGTAGTTCGGGATTCAGTTCTAGGAGAGTCCATGTAGTGAAGAGTTCCGAAGTGCATTATTAGAGAAAGTTTAGCTTATCTCTCGTCGAGCGTGTTCATATGACAGAAGTTGATCCAGAAGATGAGTAACAGGCCAGTTAGACAGTGTCCCTGGTTCCTATTGCTGTTGTGGTAATTTCCTTCAGCAATAACAGAGAACTGTTCTCGAAATAAAACTGGAAAAGCTATATGGTAGACTTCAACTAAGAAGAGAGATTTCACCGCACTCCATGGAAGGAATCCGCGCAAAGAAACGTAAAGAAAATTGATATTGCTCAATTAAGAGAGATCCAATATACTAACCTCTTACCCCCCAGTGGATCATCCGTTTGTTTCCTGGTTAAATTTCAAGAAGTTTACACAACTGTTAGGAATTTCTTGGATTAATTTTCTCAATAGGAGGGCTTCTTCGAAAAAAAAGAACGCAATCTATAATTTTCGAAATTTATTTAGACTTTATAAAAACGTTATGTGATTAAGTATAGAAGATTGGCGTCTTTCTGGAATCTTCTTGCTTATCGCCACTTTATTTTTGCTTCAATATTATCCCTACTTTACTTTTTCTTTTTCATTATTTCTAAGCGTGTCTCGCACGCAACTTTATCAATCTTCAAGATTTTTTTTAACTCCGATTTTTCTTCCTCTCCCAACGTGTTGAAATATAAAAATTCTCTTGTATTTCTCATTAAAAATCCAATTTTGTTCATCTTTCTATAATGTTAACAATCCAACAGTGGCAACAACAGTACGTTAATTACCTCTCAGCTTTGTTCAAGCTGAACGTTTTATTTTCACGCAGTCCAGTAAGCCGACAACAACTTTGCTTTTAGTTTTTATTTTTGAAAATTTCAAAGTTATTGAAATCGATCTAAGGACATGGCCATCTGGAATATATTTTAAAAATCTCATAATTATTTTTCATTGTTGATATCCAGAAAATGAAACTCATAAAAGAGATAAAAACATTTTAAGAAGGTTCAGACAATTGCTGGAAAAAGATAGTTCCAAAGGTCAACACCAGGGTGTTTGTTGTGTCCCCTGGTGGTGAACTTTGGAACTTTATGTATAATTCTCGTTTGCATCGTCTCTACGAAAATATAAATTCTCTTCGTCAAATAGGTTTTTGTGCATCAGAGAGGGTGGGGGATGAATTTTAACCATTCAGTTACCGTAGAAACAGAAAAATGCATCACTTGGATCGTTTTCACGTATCTTAGCAACCAACTTTGTCTCTAAAATTGATCAATTATAATTGCAGCCTTTGGATAATGCGAAATTCGAAATGCTGGTTATTTTATTGCCCATAAGAGAATTAGTTTTGGATTATTAAACAAATGTTCATTGGAAAACATTCTCGGTGATGTTTAACCCCTCGTTTTCCCTAAACGCGTTGAAACATTCAAACGTATTATTTCCACTGACCATATTAACCTTTGATATTTAAAGCAAATTAAAACATTATGAAGAGAAAGATAGAATACAAGAAAAGAAAGAGAAAATGATAGTGAAATCACGCTATCTAGAGAGCCGCCTTGGCATACTTTGTAACTCTATATAGATACGAAGATGGTGGGTAATTTCCATTTATTCCAAGTGTAGAGTGTTCTGTTTAATGAAGCAGCTTATCTTAATGTTGAACTTGGTGCAGTTCTCTCTTGTGTTGGAGATGGAACGGAATTTTCAGCGAATTGTAATTGAAGAAACTTAAATGGCAAACAATATCGTAGAATCTCGCTTGTCCATGCTACAGTGTTAACTTCAGTAATATTAAACCCTCTAATTAAGGCTCTCTAAATGGCGTTTTTGGTATGGTTGAGTTAAAATAACGAAGTCTCCATTAAGCACTAGAAGCAATGTAAATTCGAACTTTTTTGTGTGAGAAACATTAGACGATGGAACCATAACCAAATTTTCGAATTAAAGACCTTTTATGGTATTACTCTTCTACCATCGATATTTAACTATTAAAAATTGTTTAGAAAAATAGATTTTGTTGAAAACAATTAGTTTTAGAATTGATAATATTACTTTTTTTGTATAGAGGGATAATGACATCCTTCTCTCTATCACAGAAGGCTTACAAATCATGGACAGGACATCGTGTGCCTTCTTAGCTGCCTATTTACACTACATCGATAATTGTATGTAAGATTGAATCAAAACATCTACACTGAGTGATCACTGAAATATGGCCACCTGCCTAATACCGTGTTGGACCACCGTTCACATGGATAACAGCTGTATTCGCCTAGGCATTGACTCCACTAGATGTCTGAAAACGTCTGTAGGGATCTGCAGCCATGCTGCCTCTAAGGATTTCCATAGTGTCAGAATACATTACTGTGTTCCTCGAACTACTCGTATGCACAGCGTGGGCCCGCTGACACGGCTTGGAAGACCCCTGTTTGAAAAAAAATGCAACTTGGTAGGGTGCACATGGTCTCCTAAGAGGGGCGATAGAGCTCACCAGTGAAACATTGGTTCATACGCACCAGGAGTCCTAGTTCTTGCCAGCAAAACATGTCCCATATTAAGCAACCACCGCTACCTGCCAGGATAGCGGGCTCCATGGAACTCATGTTGCTTGAGTCACACACGAAGGCATCCATTGGAATGCTGCACCAGGTATTTGGACCCATCCGACGAGCACACTCGTTTCCAGTGTCCAACCAGCGTGTTGTTGAGACCACAGCAATCCCCGTCGACGATGAGAAGCAGATGATGCACGAGCTCCCTCAATCATGCCCTTTTGAAACTGCTACTTTTATCACTTTGACTTGCACGACCAGATGCAAATTACTATTGCTGTAGCGTTGAAGCTGTTCGATTTTTTATACTGCGAGTTATGTGGCATAGTCCATTATGCATGGGGTGGCGTAATTCAGTGATCCATGAGTGTGTTCAACTCGTCAGCCATTTTTGCTGGATTTTCTCTGAACCTTACACTGAGACCAGCTAAGGGACCTGTTTGATTTAGTCTCTTCTTTTTTTGTATTCACAAATGAGAACTCCATATTCCGGTTGTTAGCTCTCTTTGCTAGTGCTGTCTGGCAATGAGCTCTAGCCTGTCTAACCCCGTCAATGACTTTGTGAAATATTCCCTTATAATGCGTATGCAACTCAGATTCATGTGATTGTTCATAACTGTCCCATGTCCTCTTAACCTTAGCGATCATCCATTTTGGCATTTTACGTTTATAGAATTTGACCACTACTAGGAATTATTTTGTGGCTTGGAGATAAATCCCTTAAACATTTCCCGTAGCATATTTATACCCGACCTGTAGCATATTTGTATCCGTCTCCCCAGTTAATTTAGACAAGGGAGAAATATGTTTGGATAATTGGACCATACTGGATGATCACTACATAAGCAGCAATCATCCATCATACTTTTTTCCCATTGCTGTTGAACTGGTTTGGGCACTTGTTGAGTCATACGGGTTTATAGCGCTGTCCTTTATATCGTGTAACCTCTCTGATTTACATATTTTTTAACAGATTGTTACATGCAGCCCAAACATCAGTGGTCCTAACAATGTGGCAAGGTAGTGTATAATAATTCTGCTCAAATTGCGAAATCCGAAATAGATAGACTCTATAATCTATGGATTCTAGACAACATGGCTTGATAGCTAATGAGGCAAAAATTCCCAAGAAAAACAATTTAGAAATCTAATATAATGAACTTAGGAGTTTCTCAGTAGGCATCTTCATTTCCTTAATAACAAAGTCGGATTCGACTAAATTATTCGACAAAGACTTTATATTAAACCATTGGAAAACGTGCAGAACTTGATTAAATATTTATGTAGGAAGATATACAAAGATTAATATTCAACTAATATAATCATTGGTGTTTGAAATTTAATCCGTTAACCTTGAGAATTTTAAACGTATGACTTCTAGATAGGATCGATTGCCCTTACTTATTATGCAACGTTAATTTTCCCTGCCAGTAAGAATATTACAAAATTCTAATTTTTTACGCAAACTAATCTCTAAACTAATTTTATGCAACGGTAACTTTTTTAATAAGACCTCCTGTTAACTTCGAAGCATCAGCAATTATGCTTTTACCAACCACCAAACTCATTTCAATAGAAGTTTAACATTAGTGTACACTGCTTGTCACCAAAATTGTCCCACCTGAAAGTGAGAGTTGGGAAGGTGGCCAATGTCATCTTGTTTGTCTCCTAACTCGATCTGTCCATTGTGAGCACCATTTTGCGTCATTAAATGTGATCAAGCACACGTTGGTGTCTGCAATCTTCATCACGTGGTCCTTAACTGCTAGGCTCTCATTACTTTAAGTGTCCTCTCTGTATTCCTGCTCCTTCAGGGTGCTGCAATTTCAATTTCACGGAGTGTAATAACTTCCGTTGGACGAAAATCAAGGCTTCAGCTTTAAAAAGTTAATTTTTTAACCAATTGGTTGATTTTTAATTGGTAAATTGGTTAATTTAATTAACCAATGTGTCACTACTTTGGCATCCGGGGATGCCATTATAAGTTAATCAAATGTTACACGTGAAAGTTTCGTTTATTAATTTAATTATCTCGAGTGGGCATTAATGACAGCTTCGTTTATTTTTATCTTAACATCTAAATGTCCGGATTTCCATTAATGGCTGACTTCTCCTAGGTATAGGACGAAACATTATGTCCCAAAACTATGGTATCGATAAAAGTAGGTGTCATGGCAACCACATCATATCAGCATTAGCTCATTTCCCAGGTGACAAGGCAGGCAATCGGTTCACTATATTTATCTACTGCGTTTTGTCGTATCATGAAAGATATTCATTTGTCCTTTTACTTCTCCCCCGTTATCTGAGCACTCTTGAGATACCCCATTGATGCTGACTGTATTTTCTGAACTGTTTAGTTTCCTCTGAAGGGATTAAGTCGAGTGTATTACTAAAGGAAAGAAACGCGCATTGACAAATGGCAAAATAAACACCCATTATAAATAAGATTACTGTTTTGGAAAGATGATGGAACTTCAGCATGTTGCAAACCCATTTTTGGGTTATTTGGATAAGAAACTGTCGCGAATCAGATAAAAATCAGCTAACTGACATTCACGAGATTGAACTAGGCTGCCTTCAGTCTATAGACTCTATTATTAGTAATATTGAACGGTGGATATGTAGACAGGACTGTTAGTTGTACTGTAGCAGAGTTGCGAAGGTACACTACCCTACCATTAATATCAGGCACCCGCACATCTAAAAGTAATCTTTATTTACAGAGAAAATAAGAACGTGTGCTGAAAACTTCAGCATTTTCCTCACATACACTCAACAACCCAATTCATCCCAAAGGGTTTCCATAGGATTGAGGTCAGTGCTCTGAGCATGGCAGTTTCAGATGGTTTTGTCCAAAACAACAATAGTGTCAGGTAAACCATGAAAAACAGCCTCCAACCATCACGCTGACTCTACAAACTCCATTGTTGGGACGATACAGTCCGGCAGGTAGCTTTAAGCGTCAGCCACACCCAGACACGACTGTCAGACTGGCCGAGCATATACCGTGATTCATCACTCTAAAGAATGGCAGGCGGATTTACGCTAAACGCGTCTAGATTTAGTCGGGGTGATTTGTGACTTGTGGACAGCTGCAAAGCCATGCAGCGCCCTGCACACAGTACTGGTGCTAACATCTGTCCCAATCATTTCACCAATGACCTGTGTGTGTGCTGCGACAACATGGACCTGCGTTCCGAGCGGTTGATTTTTTGCAAGGCTCTCCTGTCACGTTCCATCAGCTTCAGAGGTTTTCTGGGTCGTTTGCTGGGACAATTTCAGTATCGACAGCTTCCATTTGCAAATCACATCAACTGTCAACCTATGGATCTTTAGTACCGTTGAAATGTCATCTACAAATAGATTGCTTGTGTGGCACCCTATTATCTTTCTGCGCAGAAAGTCTGGTGACTGCGTCGATCACGGCATCTTGCATTCACAATCGTAATATCTTCTCGAAGACCTACGAGCATATTTACAGTTGTGTTGTCTGATAGGTGGTCATTGGGTAGCACGGTACCAGTGCTACCCAATGACCACCTATTAATGGTAGGGCAGTGTATAAAGAGGCCTTACACTTTTCAACGCGACAATATTCTATGTCACAAAAAGTTTTTAATAAAACTTTTGATTTTTTAAAAAAAAAGAACAAATTATTGTGGTACCCGTTATTGTACGTACTTAATTATAGTATATGTATATAATGTTGCCAGAATATTCAAACTTTAATGCTATAAGGAAAGAATTGGATGCATACCTGCTGCCCTCATGGGTAGCGCAGTTGGTATAACCACCGTCTTCTCCGCAGAGGGATGGAAAAGACCTGACTTCGAGGCTGAGTTAGTCGGTCTCAGGCGAGGGTAACGTGGTTTTTTCTCCCTGAAACTTGGGTTTTTTTGTCCAGCGAATAGCAAATCGACCATAGAACAAACGCAATATAGCCTAAGTTGCTGATGCGCCTAAAACCCTACAGCAACCATTCCTGCTACTGGAAAAAAGGTTAGGTATTGTCATTTGTACATGTACTCCCAATCTTTCAGTAGTCTGGATATATGAAATCTTTGATTGGATCCTCGCTAGCGATCCGGGTAATATCGCAAATATGATGGTTGGTTGGTTGTAAGGTTATTAGGCACATCAGCATCAGGCCATATTGCGCCGAATATAACATGTCTGTAAATTGTTCTGTGGTCGATTTTCTGTTTGCAAAATCGATTTTTCCTCCCGAAAAATCACAGTTTTCGGGAGGAAAAGCCATGCTACCTTCGCCCGAGACCAACTAACTCAGCCACGTTGTGAAAAAAGACCCATAAAAAGTCCTCGCGTCATCAACGGGATCCAAACGCAGGTCTTTTCCACCCGGTGTGGGGAGAACGATGACTATACCAACTGGGCTACCTACGAGAACACAAATATGTTGAAACTGATTATTGTGGACTAAGGCCTTTCTTGGACTTTTGTTTCTGATTTTGTATCGATTGGAACGAATTATACAAGAGGGAACCTTTCAAGACAACTAAAATCGAAACCATGAGTGCATTTATTCTATTAAGGAGATAAGAAAGACACCAAGATGGATGAAAGAGGATTTATGGAGCTTAATAAAATAGAAGAAAGATTGAGAGTGATGGGAAATTGAAGGATAGTGAAGATCACGAGGCAAAGGGTTCTTATAAATGATCATCCTTGACTGCTTTCCAAGATGGTCTAGAGCGAAAGTTAAGGGACGAATAGATTGGTCCTTTCTGGAAGTACGAAGGGATGAGCCAAAAAAAATTCAACGCTCTATCGAAAGGTCATATTGCGTGGTAGGAAACAAATGCATTGATTCATAAGTACGAGTATCTCGTATTCTTTAGTGGTGTGGTTTGTATATCAAACTTTTTGCATGAACTGAAGATTCCCCCCTCTCCACACCTTTCTAATTCTCAGAAACGATACTAAAGCGTTCGTATTCTCCACATGTAATTCCGAATAAGGATCTGATGTCAGTCCCTGAAATCTGAAAAAAATATATATTTCTTCAACGTCCCCTGTGGATTTTCTATTACTTCCAAGCGCCAACATTAAAAACAATTAAACTCGCTTCCACGTCCCTGGTGTAGAGTTTTCTTTTTAGTGCTTGGTAGCAAAATCTAATTTGATTCGTTGGTAGAGGGTGGAACAATTCTATACGCGTATAATCCCTAGGGCTAATGTTTGGTGTCACCTTGCTAGCTTCTTTGGTTTCAGATTTGATTACAAAAAGCCCTGGGGTGTTCGCTTCCAGTTTACATTCGAAGGCGTGTAGCTGCCTAATTATAGCAGAGTTGAATTTCCCGAATCTTAAATTTGCTGGAAGTTTAAAAAAGAAAGAAAGGAAGAAAAAAAGCAAAGACGTATCGGCCTGTGATTAAACTTACTCATAATTTAGAAATTCCTAAGATGCGGGCTATAAAATTCGCATTGTTCTTTCAAAATCAACTGTGAAAGGTGAGTTATAACACGGCCATGATTTCTGCTGTAAAAGTTGGTCAACCTTGTAAAGAGTGTCTCGCTAACATCCTCTGGGATTGTTTTCGCTCTCCAAGATCCGCTCTCTATTTCTAGGCCTTGTTTAGAAGTTAGTGCTCGCGTGTGGGGTGATTTATTTTTCTGATCACCATGACAACATCGGGCGAATAGCAAGCAATCGGAAGAGATGTCGGTAAACACTTCCGAAAAGATAATCACATCCACAGATGAAATGGGAGCTTCGGGAAGTTGCGTATAAGTTAAAGCCGTGCCATTCTTTTAAGATTTTCTGTGTAAGGTAGATAATACGCTGTCTAAAACAATTCAGGAACAAATAAAAAACTGTAATATGCCATTTATACACTGCCTACCAATTTATCATACGAGGTGTGTCAATAAAGTTCCCAGACTAGCACTGTTGCGGTCATGTTCCGAGTTTGAAAATAAACGGAGGTGGTATGTTGTAGTTCAAACTTACTTTCCCCAATAGAGTGGTAGAGAGATTGTCCAATAGGCTGTCTGGTTGCAAATTCACCAGCGATTTCCTTTGCTTTTCAATTGTGGCTCCTGCTAAACATGCTCTAACAACAACACCTTTCTGAAAATCGGAAACATCACCCGTCTTTCCCCGTGGCTTAAGAAATCCCAGAAAAGCGTACATTTATGATACCATGTGGCATTTATATTTGCATGGCATATTTTGAATTATCTGTTGACGCCACTTGAAAAAGTTTCTGATTTTTTTGGCCTTAAGTGTATATTGCCACGAGTAACCGGACACCTGCATGTTTTTACCGTCGTCAAAAGACCCCTACAGGCTGTGTTAAAACAGAAAAGGGACTTTCCATACTGTAGTATACAAAGATCAGAATGTCAATGTACTACTGAGTTCCCTGCCACCATTCATCTAGGATCTTGCAAGTTTACTCCAATAGCACCAACAGACTGATTGCTGATATGGCATCCTTTGATGACTCCCCGTCGGATTTGATCCATCTACTGTAATTCGTTGATCTGCTGTCTAATAGAATGAACTCGGTTACTTTTATATCTATTCTTGACTTGGATTGTTCATTTTGATTCAACATGGTTCATTTTTACCAAATCCGAAGAGAGTCAATGTGTTTGGCAATATTTTAGTGCATTTTTTATTTTTCATTTTGTGGATGATTGAGCCAAATCTTGATTGGGACCAAAATATTGGAGTGGATCGACAGATGACAATAATACCCACTACATTGCAAACTGTCAAGTCTTTTAAGTTCAAATATACACATGCGTGGTTCGAATACACATTGAATTCTAAACTTTCACGATGAAGTTTGTTTTTCGTTTAGATTCTTCAGCAGATCTCACCTCTGACTTCTCTAAACTTATGGCATTGTTCATACAGTTTATACTGAAGCACATTTTGGAAAGACAAATATATAAACCAGAAAATAAAAGATTTCGTTCACGGCTCAGTTCAGTTTGAAAGTTTATCGTTATGGGAATACAACTATAAAGAGGTTTGTTTTTATGGAGAAAAGTTTTAGAGAGAAAATATCGTTTGCTCGGCTACTTTCTGTCGGGGGGTTTTTTTGGTCACGTGACATGGGAATTTCTCTTCGAACGAGCTAAATAGTGCAGAGAGTTACTTATTGCAATTGGAGACGTAGAAATGATAATGGTAAATTTTTTATTGGACCAGGACGTGTTGTTCCTCTAGGCGACTTGCAATTACAGAACTAGGAGGAATGTTGCAGACAGTAGCGATCTACGTCTTCAGTGAACGTTACTAACGTTCACACACACTCACATACGAAAGGTGAATTGTAATTTTTCACTACAAACATACTTTTCATCGGATTCATCAACCTAACCACAAATATCTTTTCAAAGTCGCCATTTTTGCATTCTGGCGTTTTGCCAACTGTTTTGGAATGACGTTTCGGTGTTGTGTTTAGTTTTTTTTATTTTGTTTTCTTGTCATACTGAACAAATCCATTAAATGTATGCAAAATCAGCTCTTAAAAAAGAGACAGAGAATAGAAATCGGGATAAAAATCTAATGGCTTGCGCTATTCACAGTTGAACCGGCAGTGACAACCATATAAAAGCACTTAAAGAACAAAACACTTTAGTGTTAGTATTACAAATAGCTCATTGTATACTGCAAGGGTTTTTTCAGAAGAAAAGAACTGTAGAAATTAGTGTAAAAAAACTTTTTAAAAAATAATCTATATTCCCTCCACATTACTTCGCTGCTGTGGAGAAAATCTCATTTTTGTCTTTTTAACTCTATTGTCTTCTCTGTTCGTCCGTCCGTCCGTTCGCATGTAATAACTCGGTTCCTAGTGAATGGATTTTCATGAAATTTTACATTTGGGCCTCATAAAAAAGAATACTATTCCAAATTTAATTAATCAATAGAAATCCGCTGTTTATTATTATTTTTTTTTTTCATGCATATCACATAGGCTACCCATAAGACCTGGATGTTTGTTACTGTTGGAAGAATGAATGGGTAATGTGGCGAATGCTCAGAAACGAATCATGAATTATTACTATTTGCTAACGCGCCTGAAATGTAGCTTACTGAACACCTTAACTAACTTGTTTCCTTTTCTTTTCTTTTTTGGTTTTGTTTCTGACTTCCTTTGACACATTGTGCTTCTTTTTCTTCACGTGTCAGTTGCGTCTTGACGGACGCTGTTATAGTAGTGTGACAACAGTGACCTTGTACGTATACGCAGCCGATGAAGCCACCATGAGTGTTCCTATGTTTAGCCACATCGTTCAACATCCCTTCGGAAGTATTTATAATCGATGCAAGATGTTTAGGTGAAAGGGGTCCAAGGCTTTAGAGTTTGTTGAAATATGCGCATGTCCCGATCAGTTTTAGTTTTCTTTAGCATTTGACAGAAGCAAGAATTCAGAATGTACTCACCAAAAATTTCTTAATTTGGAACACTCACACCACCTCCACATTACCAATAATTCGGATTATTTAGGGGGAGGGGAATCTGAATTATTAGTAATGTGGTGTAGTTCACAAAGCGTGGGTTGTTTTGAAGTGATGCAGTGAAATGGTTCGAATACTTTGATGGATTGATGGTTTCGGGTCGAGTCTGTGCCTTATCTATGAACACGCAAATCTCATTTGGCTCTTGGGGGGTCTTTAGTGAACACGTGGACCTAATTATACCGCTGACAGATTGGTTTTCCTTGAGTAATAACAGTGGGATTAAATTTCCGGTCGTATGGTTAGAGAATAAACACTTCACTTTTCTCTTTCACTTTTAAGGGGGTGAAGAAGGGGGATATTCGAGCGCTTAATGGAAAAGTATGCATTTGCTTTCGATCCTCTGACGGTTCTATAACGCGACAATGATATGACGTCATACTTGACACGTATGACGTCACATTATACAAATATTTTCTTTTTATAGGATGGCTGTCTGACATAGAGGATACACTGCACTCTTAAAAGTATCGGACACCCCGAGTGAAGGTATACAGAAAGGTAGAAGCAGCTATAAAAGTGTCAATAGAGCACCACAGACATCTGTATACACCAAATGTCCTTCGCTTTCCTTATTTTTGTCTCTAAAAGTCTTTAACTGTCTTTAACGCAGTCTAAAAACCAACATCACTTCTCCATTCAAGTGTATTAAATATTTTTCGTTCTTTCAGTCAATAGTATGATATAAAACCAATCTTAATTTTCCATCTGCTTGCAGAGTGTAAGATAATATAAAACATTTGTTTTCTATTGGATTTTGCTTAAGGTTAATTACGTAAAGCTTGTTTCAATACTACGAGAGAAAGACAGATAAGTGAAACGCTTGCAGTCGCTACATTAAAGTAAACATTATTAGCTTTGTGGAAACTGTACACATCCAATCTGAGCCTAAGTCAACAATTAAAACCTTGCTTAGTGCAATTGACAGAATGCAGTTAAGTACCAAGCGACATGATTACGTAACAATACTCTTGTCTGTTTGTTTAACTAAACTTGTAGATTTCCCTAAAAAAAAAAAAAAGTTTATTTTCCCATTACATAAAAACATGTTGAATTTATTGAGGGGAAACGTCCTTGGGGGCATCAAGCCAATAAACCTGATTGGTCACGAAAAAATGAGTAACGGAAGTGACGTCATCAACAGCGGCTTCCTCCAGAGATGTTTCCCATGCTCCCACCACTACTCTGTGCAGAGCATTCACTAGTAGTAGGATTAGAATGCGTGACGCATTTTTCATGACCGGTACGATATCCTTAGGAAGTGGTTAGCGAAATCCAAGCCAATAGCCTATTTAATTGTAGCCATTTGTTGAATAGTATAATTGCAACAATACAAATATTTGCCATATGACTGCAACAATGCAGACATATGTATTGTTGCAGTCAAAAGAAGTTTCACTTCTTTTTGGTACACGCGCAATTTTTTTCTCTTTAAATACTTAGCAATTTAAATTGGTTTTATGTTAAATTCAAGGAATGAATTAATAACTTCGTAAAGATTCAGATGATGTGTCAACAGTTACTCGATGCAATCAGACTGCAATACTGTTGCCAGATCAATTAGATATAGTATAAACAGATGGCAGCCTAAAGAAGAACCTTGTGGGACACCGTGTAATACAGTAAAATTGAATTTTCACTATTAGCAACAGATAAATGATGATTACTATTCAAGAAAGAGAAACATATACCATAAACAGAAATAGGGATGAACAGAGTGAAATTAAGATTTTAATGGTTTTGGCAATAGTGTTGAATACTGTCATGGAGTGGTAACTAATGGGGAAGTTCTACCTCCCTTTTTGATAAAGCGGAAATATATGAGCATGAACCAGATAACAACTACAATGAAGAAAATAGTTGACCAAAATGGTTAGAACAGGAAGAGAAAAAATTACATTTCTTGTAAAAGGAGGTAGCAGGTAGGTGGCATCAGAACAGTAGAATATTGAGCGCTGACATGATTCTGCTGTTGCTCCAATTGCAAAATCCTTCGGTCCTCGCGAGTAGCGCAGTGGATATAAGCACTATCCTTCCCATCCTGGGTGGAAAAGACCTGAACTAGAATATCATCAATGACGCGAAAAAGTTTTATGGGTCTTTTTTAAACGTGGCTAAATTAGTCTATCTTAAGCATGGTTCCTCCCTCCTCCGGAAACTCGAGTTTTTCATCCAGCAAACAGAAAAATCGACCATAGAACGCATGCAATTTATAGGCAAAATATGTACTGCGTACTATGGTGTAAGTAGTTGATGCACCTAAAATTCTACAACAAGAATCCTTTAAAAAATACATATGTTATACTAACAAAATCTGCGTGGTCTATTAATTTTCTCATCCGTTTATGTCTGTTAAATCGACCCTCATAATCATGTTTCAATTTTCCCTCTTAGGTATTTATTATTGCCCTAGCGGTTAGCACAGTGGATATAATTATCGTCTTCTCACACTGGGTGGGAAGCGCCTGGGTTAGAATCCTGTCAGTGACGTGAGGAAATTTTATGGCTTTTTCACAACGTAGCTGAGTTAGTTGGTCTCAGTCGAGAGTCGCATGGTTATCCCCTCCTGAAAACTTGAGTTTTTCGTCTAGCAAACAACTAACAGACCGAAGAATACACGAAATTACAGATTATATACTAACGCCTCATATTCTTATTTGCTTCGGCGCTCAATTCACACACCTCGTTAGGTATTACAATTAACCCACACGTGGGGACAATTGTAACGATGATTTTTGAAAAAATCATTGTTACATTATAACAATTTTACCAAAACAAGTTTTTGATTCTTCTTAACAAAAGAATAATTGCTTTCATAAATTTCATCAGTATTTCATTATAAATAGCTTTAATACAAAATTAAAAGCCAAAAAATGTTACAAAAGACCTCAACTTACATCGGATGCTAACTTAATGTCCCAATACGTTTGGTAATATAGTGTACAATAAAGATCACCAGCGCTTTCTGACGTACAAAAAACAAAACGGTAATTTTGTTTGAATACACGTTTAAATATTGCAAGTCAACTCCAATTAAGATCTAAATGTCCCGTAATCCTACAGAAAAATGTTAAACCTTCGTTAGAGACAACAAATTCTTTATTAAATCAGAAAAGTTACCTCCCAAAGATGGAAACACAAAAAACCCGAAATCATCTTCCTTCCTACAGAGCTAACTAATCAATATAATTAGGCATTAAGTTACCGCATTTTTCAAAATATATTAATGAAAGATTTTAATTACATAAGACATAATTAAAGTTAATGTAATAGAAAGAAATTTTCAAACTTTTCAATTTTTTGTTGCTTTCTAAGGGGTTGATAAAACGAATGAAACTTTGGCATGGATGGACACCAAACGAAATAATTAATTGCATCTTAGGGATTTTATTACTTTAATTAATGATTTACAAGCGGTAGCAAAGGTCCTCGTGGGTAGCATAGTTGGTAGGATCACCGTCCTCCCCACAGCAGCTGGAAAAAGACCTGAGTTCGAGTCCCCTCGATGACGTGAGGAATTTTTATTGGTCTTTTTCACAACGTGGATGAGCTAATCGGTCTCAAGCAAGGGCGGCATGGTTTTCTCTCCCTCAAACTCGGGTTTTTCATCCAGCAAACAGAAAATCGACCACAGAAAACACATGCGCAATTTACAGACAGTATACACGGAGCGATATGGCCTTAGTTGCTAATGCTCCTAAAGATTTTGTCCGGAAAAGACTGTCATTTGGATACAGTGCTTTTTAGTTGAAATAACATCATATATCTTTCTTTCGACAGTGTCATTAATTCTGCCTGAATCAAGCTCATCCATAGAGTTTTTATGAAGACCAACATCAATTATAGCTGTGGACTGTAATATATCATATAATGTCATCATTTACTACGAAAACTCTTCGCTTTGGAACTTTATCAAGAAATTTCGACTGACAAAATTGTAAAAATAGATATTCTCCATTTTTATTTATCCCTTTCTGCATTCTTACAGATTCTCCGAAGAATTCTTGCTTAAAAGAATACCATAAGTGTCGTTTTGTTTTGTTTTTTAATAATACAAGTGGAAAAGAACCTCCAGATTACTTTTTATTTCAAAGTTTGTATCTGATCTTCCCATCGCAAGGGAAAACAAGGGAAATGAAAAGATTGGGAGAGAACTCGTTGTGTATGTGTGCAGATTTCAAATCAAGAAGTCAAGCCATGAGCGTATCCCTCTAAGAAATAAGTTTGAGTCCTGCACTATTGATTTTCTGTCATCTAAAAGCAGGCGGCCATAAACTGCAAGTCAATAGATTAGGGTGAATATCAGGAAAAAGATGTGACGTGTCTAAAAGAATTTCCCAACCAACAACCAACTTATTTTATTTGCCATTAAATTAAAGATTTAATTTATAAACTCAATCTATGCTTATCTTAAATATTGTCTTAGATAAAAGTATTTCTAGTTATTTTCCTCTGAAATTATCTTTCTTTTCGCGATCGTAATATAATATACATTTAATAATTTATTATTTTTATTTCAATATGATGTCGGATAATGTGACACTAGATGGAGCTGGTGTTGCTGTTTATTATGCTGCTGTGTATTTCATGTTCTGGTGAAATCAAAAGTTTTTATCTTTAATGAATGGACTCACATAGAAATTAAAAGGTTTAATTTCTAAACTCAATGAAGTAATTAGATATTTGGCGTACTATGCTTATCTTAAATATTGTCTTGATAAAAGTATTTCCAGTTATTTTTCTCTGAAATTATCTTTCTTTTCGCGATCGTAATATAAAAAATATACATTTAATAATTTATTATTTTTATTTCAATATGATGTCGGATAATGTGCCACTAGATGGAGCTAGTGTTGCTGTTTATTATGCTGCTTTGTATTCCTTGTTCTGGTGAAATCAAAAGTTTTTATCTTTAATGAATGGACTCACATAGAAATTAAAAGGCTTAATTTCTAAACTCAATAAAGTAATTAGATGTTTGACGTACTATGCTTATCTTAAATATTGTCTTGATAAAAGTATTTCCAGTTATTTTCCTCTGAAATTATCTTTCTTTTCGCGATCGTAATATAATATATTTAATAATTTATTATTTTTATTTCAATATGCTGTCGGCTAATGTGACACTAGATGGAGCTGGTGTGGCTGTTTATTATGCTGCTTTGTATTACTTGTGTTGGTGAAATCAAAAGTTTTTATTTTTAGTCAATGGACTCACATAAATCCCAGACACATTGAAAGTAGGGAGGGGAAGAGACAAACAATACAAATTTACGCCCTAAGAAACATTTTAGTGCTTAACATCAGAAATTTTATGCGATCCTTCCAGTCACTGTTGGTGAATGGAAACATTAACTTTAGCACAAGAGTAAAATTTTATTATTAAATCGATTGTTCTTGTCACATCTCCTGCAAGATCGAATAACTGGTGGGGGACAATGTAGCGCACGATCTGCTTTCTGTCGTAGTAGTGGAGTGCGAACAAAAGGGGTCAAGTACGTCCTTTAAGTTGAAGTTTCTTTGTGTTAGTGCAAGCACTACGTAGAGAAGATTACATCAATCAAACTGAAGAACCCCTGAACGTGTAGTTGATGTCTTGTGGGGTGGAACGAACGATTCCTTTTTATGACATGGAACCATTGCTGATACAAGGATGTCACCGTTTGATCACTTGCAATTAATCATAAATTTATTGCTTGCCTATTTGGTACTAGAATTAGTTACCGAAACGAGTATAATCTTGATCTCCATCTTTCTAGTTATATGAGATATCAAACAATATCTTACTTAAGAAATATTCACTATTGTCATTTGCAAAAACAATTGAACTGATTCGACTCTTATTTTCCGATCTAAATCCCAGTGACTTCTATTTGTTTTCAAAAATACAAAAGCACCGATAAGGATCTAGAAATATTTTGGTAACCAAGATTATTTATCGAAAATGTTACTGTATAATTACAGCTATAAATGCTACACTGTAACATTTTAAATTTAAAGACGATAAACATGTAAAAATAAATTCTAGAAAAAAATACAACGACAGGCCGAACTTTCTTTTTAAAAATTCCGAACATCCTTTTCGCAAATGTCAAAAAGAAAGAAAAACAAGCCCTATATTTAAAACGTTGACACTGATGAATGGATTAGAGGTCGATTTTTTCTGAGTTCTCCATTTTTATTTCGTACAGATCTAGTATCGAATTTAACAAGGACAAATGATAAAAGAAGTAAAAATATCTATTTTTTGGGTATCGCAAATGCATCCATTGTAAGCGGATCTAGTACCGGACTAAACTATTGACGCAATTTTTATCATTAAAGCGTCCGAAGTATTTCAGATTGAATACTTTGTAAGCATATTTCATCAATTCGCTAGCTGGAATTTCAGTTTTTGAACTATTTATTTGTACCATGGAACGTTAGAACCTAATACGAAGCTAAGAAACTGGCAAATGTGGCTAGGTCTGCAACTGGACTAGCAGATCAGCTGAGGATCTTTTTCATGTCGCCCAAGACAGAGAGAAGTACAGCGTGGTGATCGCCAACCTCCAATAGGAGACGGCATCAAAACAAGAAGAATTTGTACCAAACTTACTATTAGGATCTTACCTTAGTTCTCAAACTTCGGAAAACTTCTTCACAAAGAACCATGCTAACTATTAGTCATATTCAAGAATATCCAACGAGATTTCGTAACCGCTTACTACTGGATAATTTAGGTTATGTAATCTAATGTAAGTTAATACCGTATTGACAATAATGGATATGAGCTAGTGGTCCCGTTTATCTGCATATGCGTCCAACCAAACTCATTACTTTAACACGTTACTCATTCTTTATGCGTATACTGCTTTAGTGTCTTAAAAAAATCCACTTACCTTTGTGTTTCATCCGTGCACTACGCTGACACTTCTTTCAACCGTATTCTCTTGACCCAAGGTCATAATAAAGGAATAAACGCCGATCCCAGTCTTCATGTGGAGCGATAATAAATCCAAATAGAAGAAATAAAAGTCCTACAACTCACAACCTCCTTTCGATGCTAAGCAAATCCATCCTTCGCATCTTTCCATAGGTGCCGTACGTTTTGTAGTGAGAATTTTAATGACCAATACAAGGAGCGTGTTCTCGGCTCCTGCAACATCCACTACACATCCTGGGAACGTAGAGAGAGAACGGACGCATCTCTCTTTCTCTCTGTCTATCCCGCTCGCTCTCTCACTCTTTCTCTCTCGCTCTCTCTCTTTCTCACTCTTCGGTTTGCACACTTCACTCGCCACCTAGCGGGATGAAATTCTGTCTCTTTAAATCTTTTAAAGGGTGATAAAGATGAAGTGTGCTACTTTGTCACGTGTGTGTCTCTGTTAGTAAAGACTAAATGAGGAAAATCCCTTTTTTTTTGTGAGGTGGAGGGTTGTTTGAGAAAAATTACTGAGATGATGTTAGCTTTAATCGAAGCGGCAGGGGAATGTAAGGCAGCGGACGATGAAATTCTAATTTGACATGCTTCATTGGATCGATGAAGACATTAAATGATAAAGATTATGCTTCAGACGTTAACTTAAAGATGAAAAGGATGGTGTTTCTACGAAATTCGAAAGTTTAATTTATAATTACATTGTCTATACAAGGAGAGTTTTCTTTTATCTACCTGTGATTGACGTCCACTACGCGAATTTTGTTTTTCAGAGGAAGAAATGGTTATTTTAATGGTCTTTTATAAAAAAAAAATAAAAAATAAACTTTTAAATTACCTTTACATTTTTTTAAATCTCTTAATCGTAAATCTCCTATTAATTCACATATTTAAAATATGTAAATTGAAATATTTATTAAAATATCTTTTAATTAAAGGTATTTTTAATAAGAAATATTTCTTAAATACCACGTAAATTACATACTTTTAAAAATATGTATAATGTACAAATATTCCGATAGAAAAACTTTTATATTTTTTAAATAATTTTTAAAAAATCTCTTATAACTTAGATCCACGAATAAGAGATTTCGAACTGTCAGTACCATAATTTGCATAATAACGGTACATAAAAAAATGTAAACCGTAATATTTTTTTATCTTTTACCACAAAAATAAAAAAAAATAAATAATTATTATTCAGTTTAAAAGCATTGCTTGTTTTAAAATATAGGTGGAAAACTTGTGTAAAAACACCCAGAAGGAATGTTACTAAAAAAGGTTTTCCATCTATATTTTTTCTCCTCGCAAAACTGACAAACCAATCTTTAGAACGCACTTATGAAAACAATTATGAATTCGTAAGATACTCTGCGACACAGGGCAACAATTAAAAATAAGCAGAATAAAAACATCTTACTCGTTGGTCAGAGTTGAAATTTTAGTAAATTCAAATAAGTGTAGACACCATAGGCGAATGAAGTTTTCCAGTCAAAGTACATCATGCCATTAGAAATCGAAATCTCTACTGATAATCGAGGATGCGGTACTTTTACGGTTCTTGTTGTTTCTTTCTTGGATTGGAATTCACAAGAGCTGACTGGATGTGACAGATGGTGGCAAAAACTTTTCATCCTAAGATCGATTAGCTATCAACCAAAAAAGACTGACAACATTACTGAAATTGTCGAGAACCAGTCGACGCTTCGAGAAGTGTCGGTTTAATTTGGCGTGGAAATTACGTCTCCAGTAGAATAAACGAAGAAATTCTTTCAGTCGTTCTTTCACTCCCTCTCTCTGTATCTATTTCAACGTAGTTTTTTTTTTTTTTTTTTTTTATTCAACAGCCGGAAGCAAGCATTCTACATGCCTTTCGAACGGAGGAAAAATTTCTTATTTGATCGATGGCAGATACTTTCTATGTCCTGGAGGTAACCAGCAGTTTCTTTGACATTAACAACCCAGTTTCGAAGTTATTTCGGCAATAGAATAAAAAATATGCATCGTAAACATCAGTTATAGTGTTATAAATTATGAATTTTTTTTTCAACGATTTAATATAAGCGGTAAAACAGCCTATGCAGGGGAGAAATAAATACATTAATTAAAATAATTAATTCATATTTTCCCTTGTCCTATTTGGATTTAAAATATTTATTTACAGTATTTGGAAACTGCGTTAACTGCCTGTAAAATATGGCGCACTTATGAAATGTGCATCAATTTGAATTTTAAATCACGTGACTATCTTGTAAATTTCCTTCACGTGTCAGCACGTAATAATAGACTGCATTGTGGTAGTTAATTGTTGTTTGCTCGAGAGATTACGTCACATCCCGCGAGTTTCCTTTAATGTTCATTTCACACAAGCTTTCCAGAGATTTAAATTTCGTGTTTTTGATTTTAATAAACTTTAGTAATTGCGATAAATAATCTAATTTATTATTCGTTGCTAAAAAATATTTTTTAGGCATTTATTTCGATGTTAAACATCGATATAAACACAGAATTCGATAGTAACATATTAGTTATAAGATATCGCGCAATTCCATCACTTAGAATGACACTTACTGCCACCTGCCGGGGAAAAGAGAAATTTACTTAGATCTTGAATTATTCCGTTTTTTAAATGAAAAATGATATTAAAGATTAACAATTTAATTATATTCTCATACATATTGCTGCATAAAAAATTATAGTTACCGAAAAATATTAGAATTCGATATATTTTAAATTTCTTCTTCGGATTTTAGCGGCGGTCTCAAAATTTCGTTATATAAAAAAATAATATTTCAATATTAGCATTTGAGGAAAAATTATCTGTAGATGTTCCAAATAAATCAATTCATTTGCATATCATTTTTTTTTTTAGGAAGCTTATGACCCAGATTTCATTCCTCTGGAATAATTGGAAATTTTGATTCATTTCACAGACTGCCAAATTCTAAATGGTTATTTGCAGACACAAGAAGGATAAGGTAGTATTTTGAATTTCCGCCAAGGTAACTAAGGCCATGGGACGTCAATATATTACCGAAATTTCCTGTATTCTATATCAACAAGGTATTGTGGAATGAAAAACTCGAGTTTCCCAGAAACTAAGCAACTTTGGTTCCAATCCCTACTCAATAAGATCAACTATCTATGATCGCTAGTGAAGATGCATCTAACCATTTCTTCTGACAGAATTTAAATCTAGACCTCTCTTAGAATGACAACTTGTAAAAGCTGGTAGGACAAACAGAAGAGGATAAATACCTCTTAGATACTCATGGTACATGTGACACGTATGTTAAGCTGGTATTTATTTATGTTATTCCAATTAAGTTCCAGGACTAATGTAAAAAAAAAAAGAACAAAAAGGAGCTCAAAGTAGTTTTATTTTAATTCAAAATAAACCCACTTGATTGAATGCATTTATTAGTGAAGGAGTTCAAAGAAATGATCTTCAGTTGTGCCGACCGGACTAGCCAGGTGGGTAAAGTGCCTGCCTGGCAACCCAAAGGTAAGTGTAAGTGTGTGTTGTTGTCTTACGGCACCAGGGGTTTCCCCCATCTCCGCGTTGCTTTCATTGTGGTGAACCAGTTCACTGGAAAATGCCAGAGATTTAAAAGTGTGTGGGAATTGTTCATGTGTTCATGTGCATATTGTGTTCTGTACCGTTGTTCATCTGGTCATTTAGCCGTTGGACCACTATTGAGGCCCAACGTTGTCCCACTTACGCCCCGTGGAGGCAGACCAGAAACTCAGTAGCTGTAGATTCACTCTGGCAGGTCCTGCCTGCCGCTTAATTTCCTGGGATTTCGGCGGCTAGGACCTTAAAAAAATAAATAAATAAAAAAATTAAAAAAAATACTAATAAATAAATAATAATAATAAATAATAATAAAAACAAATAAATAAAATAAAAAATTTAAAAAAATAAAAATAAATAAATAAATAAAATAAAAAATATATAAAAATAAAATAAATAAAGAAAGGAAAAATATGAATAAGTGAAAAATCTGCGCTATCGTAGGGGTAATATCGCTTTGGTTTGTTAGGCCGAGTTTTGGGCGTAAGGTAATTTTATCATGTTAAGTTTTTGATGTGGGACTTTCGCTATGATAAAGGTAGAGAGGGGAGGAAGACTGGAGATTGGGGGGAAAAGACAGAAATATGGGGCCAATAGAGTAGATAGCCCCAGTTTTCAGTGGGGCATGCCCATGCCCACCAGAGTAGAAGTTTGGGGGTGGAGGAGAGGAAACAAAAAACGTCCCCCCCCAAGGAATGGGAATAATAGGTGAAGAGGGCTAGGGTGTCCTCTTCAAATCGCCATCAGGCTGTTTGCAGCTGTGCTGCGTTTAGTCTGTTCTCTACTGTCTGTGCTGCATTCTGTTCTGTTTTGTCACACATGGGGCGAGCCCCTTCCTTGCTTTTCTTTTCCGTGTGATCAGCACTCTTCTTGTCCAAGTACTGGTCCTCTGCGGGGTTTCAGTTTTCTGTCACATTTGGCGCGATTTTTGTCAATCTCTGTGTACGTTGCTGTAGATAGCTATTAGTGTTTTTCTCCTGGTGAATAGGTCTTGCGCATACTGGGAGAGTGCCCTATATTCATCCTCAGTGTCCAGGAAGTGGTGCTCCAGTCCTTTTGGGAAGTATCTCAACCTTGTTATTAGTAGCCCTCTGAGGTCTTCATAGTGTTCACAATCATAGACTATGTGGCTCCAGCTTTCGCTTTCCCCACAAATACAGTTTGGGTCCTCAACGAGTCCGAAACCAAACAGCTTGGTCGCGGGTTCGAATCCCGCCTCGGGCTTGGATCACAGTAAAATGCAAAAACCTTGGGAGGTGCATTATGGCCACAGAAGCTGATGCGCCAACAACTAACAAAAAAAAATCTTCAGTTCGGCAGTTATGGTCTCCTTTAAGTTCTCAACATCCTGAAATCTCTTTCTTTTGAGAACAGTTTTCACCTTGGAAAAGAAGACGAAGTCTTCTGGCGCTAGATCGAGAGAGTAGGTCGATGGTTGATCAGTATAATAACATATTTCTTCAGAAATGTCTTCATAACAAGTGCGGAATGGTGGGGGCATTGTCGTGGAACAATAACCGGCTGCCTTTCTCTCAAAATTGCAGCCTAACACGGGAAATGCGCTTCAATAGTCTTTGAAATACCTGGAAGAATGGCATTTGTTACCATAGAATCTTATAGACACCTTTATATTGAGCATGGTTCACCACTGTCAGACCTGTTTCGCCGTTGGAGGGGTTCATGCGCAGTAATGATGTCATGTGATCATATTTCGAGCATCTTATATCGACTTCTGTAACGTGACCTTTTTTGGTAATTCTTATACAGCCCCTATAAATGTCCCTTATACCTGTTCGAAGTTTCTTACTATCTCCTCATTTCATCATCATTCTATGGTACACCACCATACCAAATTTTGTCTCGCTTCATCGCAAGCTGCACGAGTTACATCACGTTTTCTACGTGTTCTGTTAATTTTGTCGACCAGTATACATAGATAATCCATTGGTCTTAATCCTCACAGCAGAAGAAGCTTGCCTTTGCAATGAGTTGCCTTGGTATCGCACTACTTTCGAATACATAGCCTCTCGAACAGTTTAACTGGCCATTTGTTTAGAAGATCAGGCTACTATGAGACTATTTCAGGACTAACTGGTTTCTAATCAGATAGCGAATGGCCACTAAAGTGACAAGCAGACAAAATAGTTGTAAAGAAGTTGTTTGATGTGAGCTGCCATGAGGTAGATGAAATCAGTTTTCAAAGTTGTAATATATCATATTTTGGAAGCAGTACAATACCGATGCAACTCTTTACAAAGCAAGTTTCTTCTGCTGCGAGAATTAAAGCTATTGTATTATCCATATGGTTGAAATTTTCTGGCCTTTAAAACACAGATTAAACAATAAAATAATCATTATAAATGCCTAGAGATGCAAATAAATTCAGTTGTTTGTGGTTTATATTTAATGAAATGTGGTTTCAAAGCGCGAGAGAGAGAGAGAGAAAGAGAGAGAGAACACAGCAATTGACTATCAGTACAGTATATGTATAAATTGCCTCCTGAGAGTAGGGCATTAATGTATGTTAGTGTAGCATTGTAAAAAAGCTACCCTTTAGCATGAAATACTCAATATAACTTACCCTTTTTCTTATTAAAAGCAGTTATAAAGCGGAAAACGTTTTTAATATCAAATATCACTTCCTTGGAAATGAGCAATTTTATTTCAAATCTGGTTTTCTAGGTAAGTAATAGAAATGTTCTCCCCAGAATTGTTTTCCACTTTCATCTTCTACTAATAAATTTTTACTCTTACAGACGAACATCATTCCCCATACTGTCGAAGATGTCTTAAACGAGTCCAATTAATCTCGACAAACCCCTAATGTGCCCAGATGTAGACACTTGCTCCCATTACACAAACCAAAAAAAAAGAAAAAAAAAAAGGACATCGATTTTAACATTATCGGGTTAAAGGTGTGAACGGTTGCTGTATCCGTAAGGTGCTAATTACATGCGCGTGTTAATTTAGGTGCAAATTACTCCGTTAAAGTTCAGGATACTCGATTCAGGTACAAAAAGTTCTTTCATCAGTCCAGTTTCCACTAATTACAGATAGCGACTTCTTCTACATAGTTTGGAATTTTAAAAAAATTCGCTCTTCCCCTTTAGCCACCAAGTTCACGTATTTAATAGAGTAATGGAGATATAAACGTTCTTCAAACTTGCTTCTAGCTTGGAGCCCATAATTTTTACTTATATGTTTCTTTACAAGCTATCAAAGTATCCTTAGACTGAATATAATAATCCTGCCAGAAACTACAGCATTATCATTTGAATTTTGAAATTCATTTCTTCAAACAGGTATTGATGATAACCTAACTGAACCTTGAATTTAATTTAGAATTAGTAATGACTGACACGTATAACAACTTAGTGAAGACCTAAGTAAACATCCTTAAGTTAAAAATAGAAATTCTGTTGAGAACTTAAACTACAAAGTAAACAAGTAAATGGTCTAAAACTAAAAGTTCCTAAATCTTAAGGTTGAAAAATTCGCATGAAGACCTTTAATTTTATTAAGAAATGAACTCTAGAGAAGAGTTTACTTTGCACTTAGCATTTTATTCAGCGTACCCGAATTGCACAAAAATATTCCCACACTAAACCTAATTTTAAATATCACATTAAGGGAATTGTTGGAGTTGAGGTTCAAATGTTTCGAGTTACTTCCAAGGCAACAAAATACTTTATAAATTCTTTGTAATTCGAAGTCGACTTTTCCAGTTCATAGACTTATGGACGTAATATATACTCACTGGCCATAAAATTAGAAACCTCTATTTAATATATAGTATATGCCCACCTTTTGCCCGAATTATAGCGCGCACACTTGGTGGCATGGACTACATTAGGTGTCTGAGGGAATCTAACTTCAGATTTCACCATTATTCCATAGATATTTGTCAGCTGCTATATTGTGGTCGGTGGAGAACTGCGAAGTCGAACTTCTCTTTCCAACATATCGCAGACTTTCTCAATTGGATTCAGATTTAGATAATTAGGCGGCCAGGGTAGATGTTGGAAATCTTGGGAATGCTCCTCGAACCATTCAGATACAATTTTTGTACGAGGGATGGTTGCGTTGTCGTCTTGAAAGGATCCATCCCAATCTAGGTAAAAATAATGCATTCCAGGCTGAAGTTGGTTTGATATGACAGGTGTTGTTGGTAGTGACATCTTCTAAAGGTAGGAGCGGGCCCAGTCCGTACACTAACAGAACATGTCCCATACCATACCAATGATGCAAAATTAATGTCAACACCTCAATTATTCTGTATTTCTGAAACAGAGGGCAATCAAGGCTAAAATAAATTTTACACTTTCGTTTATATGAAAATTTATTTATGGACTGAGAAAACGTTTGTTGATGTTTCGAATTCTGTTTGCATCAAACTCGTTTATGTTTTGCTCTCTTTTGAAAACTACACTTATATTTCATTTTGGTCCTTTTTTAAGTAGTGCATATTTTAAATGAGGGAGACATTATTCGAATATACCATGCCCCTCATCCCTTTGAAAAATGTCCATAACAACGGTGTGATTTTTCGCCACATCCCTTGTGAAGGCCGGTTGCCCTTTCCCCCACAAAGGAACAACGATATTCTTCTATGTAAAAAATAACAATGTGGCCTATCCATTTTATGCTCCTGGATTTTTTTTTCTTTTAGCATAGTTGATGTTTTGAAGGACACTAATGTCGAAAATATGAATATCATGCGACCATCCATTATTTATGTGTTCTAGTACGACATGATAGATGACATTTTAATATTACATACAATGAGTCCAGGAACTTCATCTTTTGACGTAAGTCATGAATAATTATGATTTTTTTTAATATAAACTACATTATAGCGTGCATTCATCTCGAAAAATTCGTATGTTATTGTGGAATTTTTTTTTCTTACGTGCTATCAAATCACTGGATCTTTTGGAGCACTCTCCATTTAAGTAATTGATAAAAAATTCGATTAGAGTAACATAGCTGTTTACAAATTATGTACACGCAATAAAAGCTATTCCTGCAACAATCTGTCATTATTTTCTTTTCAGGTAAAATATTAAAAGATCAGATATATACAATAAGAAGTTTTCAAACCTGTTCTTTTTATTGAACTGTTCCTTATCAAACCTGTTCTTTTTTAATGAACTGTTCGTTGTCAAACCTGTTCTCTTTTAATGAACTGTTTGCTATCAAACCTGTTCTTTTTTAATGACTGTTCAGTTTATAACTGTTTGCTATCAAACCTGTTATTTTTTATTGAATCCTTCGTTATAAACCTGTTCTTCTTTAATGAACTGTTCACTTAATAACTGTTTGCTAGGTAAGTACTAGCAAACATTTCATTTAATATAAAAATTTATTTTTATATTAAATCTTCGTTATAAACTTGTTCATTTTATTGCATGTTATGTAAATTTATGACATATATATTACTGTATATTGTTTATTACTATTTTATAATGACTTTTTAGTATTTTTAAATTCCTTTCAAACAGCAACATTTGAGTTTATTGGAGATTTTTTTCTTAAAATACAAAAGTATGTTAGTATTTTACCTTAATAATTCTAATAATAATTAAAATAAATATAAAGTGTATTGTTTTATAAATTGTTTCGCTCTGTACGCCTTTCTGAATTTTTTGCATCTTTTGATTTAAATTTCTAATGATGAACATTTTTGCTTTTTGTGGCTGGAAGGAGGTAAAGTTTTTTTATAGATCATGGTAGAAACAGCAATTTTTTAGTGCAACTTTATTACACATAGACACTTGAATGTTTGTAATAAAAGAGAGAAATTGAAAGTTATAGCTAAAGCTATATCAGAAACATAAGATGTTTGCAGAACTATCTTATTCTTTCATCTGTTTTTGCAGCTAGCGCGGTTTAAGCTGCACAGATAACGAAAGGTCATAATTCAAATTTGCTTTTGCAAAGAGTTGCCTTGGTATTGCACTAATTTCAAACAGATAGCTTCTATAAAAGGTCAAGTGGCCATTTGTTTAAACTTTAAAAGATAAACTGCTATAACAGCTTATTTCAGGACTAACTGGTGCCTCATCAGATAGGAGGTAGTGTTTAGTGACAATGTTCAGACAAAACATGTTTATATAAATGTGTGTTCTTGACGAACTAACAACTGTACATGCCGAATAACTCATGGCAGAGACCCTACTCTCTCAGACTATTATTGATTAACTACAGTCCTGACTGAAGGAGACTTTAAGAATTCCGCCGATCTCGGACTGGATTCGAACCTAGACCTCCAAACGAGCGAAAAATGGCAAAACCACTACATGCTGTCAGGAAGGACTTGATGAGATTTTAATGGTCAATGGACATGCTAGCCCAAACAGCTGAGAACCTTAATATTCAAATCGAAAATCTCTTTAATATCCAAACTTAATATCTAATTAAACTCACCAGATGTTGCTCTGAAAGGATTGTTGTGCCATTTTTTTTTCCGTAGAGAACCTAAAAACAGTCATAATTGCAAATTCGCTAAAACTGGTGATGCTATGTTCAAAAGTTTGCCAAAAAGACTGCTGTCATGCATTTGAGTTAAAGGACAGCAGTTTTGAATTTTAAATACTTCTCTAAATGGCCATAAAATTTCTTTTGAGTTTGTTAAATAATAAAAGTTTAGTATTTTTTTTTTCTATTATGTTTCTGTACATTACCGGAGAACTTAATAAAAATTCAGCACTCTCAAAGTTCCATAGTTTACAGAACAATAGAGTACAACTTGATCCATTCACAAAAAAAAAAAAGATATATACTACACTTCTCAACAAAATTAACAGAAAAAAATATTTTTCATGAATATTTTATTGTGAACAGTGTCGCAGAAGACACTGTTCACGGGGTTCTCGTGTGGGGCGGAATCGGCCGAATCCCTCTTCATATTTTTGATAGGGAGTACCATAACTGCGCAGAGGTACCGAGAACAGATCCTCGAACCTTATGTGCGACTTTTTAGGGTGTGGTTGGCCCAGATTTTCTTTTCATGCAAGACAACGCCACTGCACATAGAACTGAAGTGGTGGAGGAATATCTTTAAACCGAAGATATTGAACTACTGCCATGGCCAGACGATCACCACACTTAAATCCGAGGAAACATGTGCAGGACACCCTTGGACATCGCATTGCACGCCGACAGAAAACTCCTCGGTCACTTAGTGAGCTAAGGTCTGAGCTGGTGGAAGAATGGGATTTGTTACCACAGAATCTTATAGATACCCTTATATTGAGCATGGTTCACCACTGTCAGACCTGTTTCGCCGTTTGAGGAGTTCATACGCAGTACTGATGTCATGTGATCATATTTTCGAGCATCCTCCATCCACCTATAATGTGACCTTTTTGGTAATTCTTATACAACCCCTGTAAATGTCGCTTATACCTGTCCGAAGTTTCTCACTGTCTCCTGATTTCATCGTTATTCTATGGTACACCACCATACCAAAATTTGTCCTCTTCATCGCAAGCTGCACGAGTTACACAACGTTTTCTACGTATTCTATTAATTTTGTAGAAAGTTGTATATACTAAACGGTATTTATGCAATGGTTACAAGTAGAGATTTTTGAAATGTAATCTGGATATGATATTATATGAAATATATTTCTATCTAACAGAAATCTTGCACGTAGTACGTAATAACTTTCGAAACTGATTGTCAAAGCAGTGTATTTTGGCAGGGACTTCGTCTGTGTATTTTACATCACAGTTTCTTCTCTTGCATCTGTGATTTCAATTTGGCAGGGCTATCGAAAACAGATCTGGAAATCGTCCAATGTTCTTTGGCCAAATATTTTCTAGATGACAATTGCGTTTGTTTCCAACAACTCAGTATTGGCGCCCAATATTTGTTTCTTAATTATAGTGAATTAGCTTTTATTACACAATAGCCTAGTACGTTTATAATTTTAACAAATATTCCTCATAGAACGAGTCTTGCTTGGCTAAGCATTGGACAGCAGAACGTTGGTGTTAAATAGACATTAATGTCGCTGTGTATTAGCCATTTTAACTAACAAAAGAGAACTGTGGACCAACAGATGGCTTTGCTACAATACACCATCTCTATGCGCTTAAGAATCACATGCCTGGAGAATTAGTTTTCCCTTAATCTTGTAGAAAAGGGGAAGATAAACGATCTCTCAGCAGCTTATGATACATGATGCACGTATCCTGTCTCACTCATACATTAATTTCTCAATGGTGTAGCTACGTTCACGCCAGTCTACCTAACGTTCCATAAAATGGCCTTCATAGTGGATTTAATAATGGTTCATTTCCCTTTTATTCCTCAAAGAAACGTTTGAAAAGTTTTCATATTTTAAACCAGCGCAGACTCCTACTTAGAACCAATTTCATCAAGCAGAGTTATGGTATATTTTAAGGAACATTTACTCCAAATTAAAAATTTAAAAGATATAGTTTTTTAAAAGATATGCGTTATAATTCAAACAAAACAAATAAACAACCTTCATTAATTAAAAAAAAACCTATGGAAGGAAGAGACATCTATCGGTAGCTATGGAGATCATTTTAATCCTGCAAAACCTAAAAGGCTTCAACAGAGACAATATTCGAAAGATATAACAAAAGGTGTACAAAATTAAATAATAATAATAATAATTAACTTATTTATATTATAAATTTATTATTTGTATTTTGGATGGCTAGTTCTCTGTTTTTTGTTTTTTTTTTTTCACTGTGGCCAGCAGATTTAGATTATTTAGTTAATGAAATAGTCTTTTAATTCTCATAGCAGAAAAATTTTGGCTTCACAACAAGTTGCCTCGATATTGCACTACTTTTAAGTAAATAACATAGCCAAAAGGTTAATTAGCCATTTATTTTAAAAGATGAAGCAATGGCTAAATGACATCGTATACCTAATACAGAACGACATCCAAAATTTATTTGATTTCAAATCCTGCAATCCTATAATATCAAAAATATATGTTTGAAAGCCGTGCAGTACTAGGGCAACTCGTTGTGAAGGCAAATGTTCTTCTGCGAATATTAAGTGGGCACTTTAAATCCTACTAGCAGTAAATCAAAACATAGGATAGGATAATTCTCTTAATTG
The DNA here is from genome assembly GCF_048544385.1 of Mastigoproctus giganteus. NCBI lineage: Eukaryota > Metazoa > Arthropoda > Arachnida > Uropygi > Thelyphonidae > Mastigoproctus > Mastigoproctus giganteus. The sequence continues at coordinate 193,994,808 of NC_143582.1, read as the reverse complement.
TTTATAGCATTAGCTATTTTACTTTATAGTTATTAAATTATTATTAAAAAGTCTGTAGGTGTTAAATGAAAACTACAAACGTTTATAATAACTAATGTAGAAAATAAAAATAATTTCGAAATGTAAGAATTACGTTAAAAATGTATTTGAAATATCTTTTAATAACTTTATAAAGATTTTATTATAAAGGTTACCTTTATAATTGTTTTTAAAGGTTTTGTTATAAAGATTACCTTTATGTTTTAAAAGTTTTGTTATATAGGTTACCTTTATTAAGATTTTGTTATAAAGGTTGCCTTTATAAAGCTTTTGTTATAGCAAACACTTTTCCTTTCTTTAATAATAAAAAAATCTTTTTTAAAACGCACTATAATTTAATAATAATTGCACTTCTAAGTAATATATTAATTTTATTCTTTCATTCTTTATTTTTTCCTTTTTATTCTTATTTATAAATCAAACAATGTATTTTAATATTAAATATTTCAGGGTTTTAAAATTTAGTTTTTTAAAATAAATTTCATTAAATAAGATTAAACTATTAAATAATTTTAAATGTATTTTAGATAATGGAGAAAGCTTCTGTCAATTTATAGAATTTGACAATGGCATATGCATTTTAAACAAATGTAAACCTACAGTTGTTTTTGAGATAACATTAAAAACATTTTAATAAATTTTAGAACGTGAGGATTTATACAGGCATCTAAAATAAAAATACGATTACAGTGCCTTAATTATATTTGTTTTCTTTTACTAAAATTTTTAGTTCTAAACCTAACATCAAAATGTAAATTTTTTTCTTGAAAGCCAGCATTTTTCTTTGTAGCAATCCTCGTGATGAATACAAGATTCACATTTACTAGTCTTTTTCCTAATTCGAAGCAAGTGCAAATCTAATTTTATTGATATTTTCTCCTAAAAGCATTCTCCTGCAAGTTCTTCATTAGCTATACGACACTTGAGACTCAGAGAGATTCGATTATTTGCTATTGTATGAACGAGAAGTCGAAATCCAGTAGTCAAAAGAACTTAGGCAAATTTCTAAAGTCGACCGATTCACTACATTACCATTTATTGATTCCACTGACTAGATCTTCAAAGGCTCCTGCGGCAACTTAGTTTTTTTCGTTGCTGTAAGTAACACAGCTTTTCGTTAACAAAAATATTGCAAAAGAATCTTTCAGAAGATTGTTATGATGGATGATAATCTAAAAGTTCGGATATCCATAAAAATACATCTTGGAAGATCGATCCACGGTTAATGGAGCAATAAACTAGGTGGATGAGCCACATGAAAACGAGATTTATTTACTTGCAGGGATACGTTATATCTCAAAATTGCAATATTTTCAAAAATTAATACTGTAAAATAACACTAAACAATATTAAGCCAGTAGTACTATAAAATAATGAATGTTCACAAAACAGTTTTTATATTTGCATTGAACATTTTACTTGGGTGATAAAAGAATTGTTTTCTTTCGAAAGATATCTTTACTTCCTACCTAGGAAAGGAAGTTTTTGATATTTAATTAATGAGAACCCAACCGGAACCTCTCTTACGCTCAGATCAATTCTCTTTTCCTTGACTATGTCTCTGACGTTACAAAGAGGTTCAGTTCTTTGTTCAATAGATTCTGTTACATCTTTCCCCCCCTCTTTCGTCTTTGTCTGGTATTCGCAGCTATTACTAGGTGCTGCATAGACTTTATTCCAATCGCTGCGAGGCGTAATTGAATGAGAGAACCAAGACCTCCTTTCATTAAGGCTGAAATGTGTACGGGACGTGGCTTTTTCTATTTTTTTGTTCCTCTTTACCATACTCCATACTTCTAATACTTTTAAAAGTTAGTCTTTTCGATCGAATAGAAGGAACACTTTTATAACTGAGTGCTTTTTTATGTTTTGTTCTCTTCGTGTAAAAATTAACGCAATCCGATCGGTTTATAAAGAGAGCTAAACAGTCTTAATAAATGAAGTCAATGTTACCGTTTTAGATGTATACGCTGCTGTTCAAAAGTTGTAGAAACTTACGTTTTATCCCCTTTATGATATGAGTAATAACGTATATATTGCGATAGGCTTTTGGGTTAGATTTTTCACTTTATTTAAAATGTAGATTAGAAGTGAACATACACAGTGCGTGAAAGCGTAGTGTCAGTCGATCGTGGTTTGTAGCCATATTGCAAGTTTTGCGATACTATTGTATGTACTTCAATCATATTCTGAAAACTGAAGGAAAAATCTGTCGAATAGATAATCATAAGTTTTTTCTAATCGATTCATTAAAAATGAATGAGTGTGTCAGATATTTTTGAAAAGTTGAAATAGATCTATTGAAATGCAATTTTCAGTGAAGCGGTGTCGTTTAGCTCATTTAGATATGCAAGATAAAAAGCTTTAAAATCGATTATCTTTATTTTATGTTTTTTGGAGTGAAAGCAGTTAATTTTTTTTTTACATGAACAATTTGAAAATGAAAAGGGGCATTGTTTAATGTCATCTCCTTAAGAATTTCTTAACTTGGAAGTCTGCAGATATATGGGAATCAGCAAATTTTCTCGGAAATTTCACGAAAAGTATACTTTAGCGTGTGAAATTATTTTACTAAAAGCAATGGAAGCAATTTAAAGTTTAAATAATTAAAAGTTTAACTTGGAAAATTGTAAAAAAATTTAAACAGAATATGCTGGAGGTAGAGGTGTGCTATCAGTTTGTTAACAAGGGCTCGTTCAAGAAGAATTTCAGATAAGAATCATTCCCGATTAAAACAGTCTCTTGCATTTTATAAAACTATATTTTTAACAAAGGGTTCGGATAATTTCCAAAAGTTTAACAAGGGTTAGTAGTTAGCGTATTTAAAATTTCTAAATTAACGTATAGAAACTCAGAATAAAATCATATAATACAGTCAAATAATACATATCAAAATTAATTCATTAAACTTACAATTTGTTTCTTCCATTGTATCAATATCCCAGGGGCTCACATCTGGTGAGTATGGGCTTGGCACACCCAGGGTCCTGAGCTGGATATCATCTTTCTTGTTGATTCCCTTCTACTTCTCTTTCCGTTGAAAGTAGTTCAATACCAGGCAACTCATTACAAAGGAAAGTTTGTTCTTCTTTGGAAATTAAGACCATTGCATTATCCATATAGTTTAAATCCTGTTTCCAGCAAAAACACATGAAAGGACAAGATAAAAATCATACCGGGTTTTCATCAATATATCCTCCACGAGATTTTATCACTGCCTTACGCAGACTTGGCACTCTGGCTATTAATTTTATAATAGTGCTTTCACTAACATTATTCCAAGCGATCTGCAAGGTTTCCCCATAAATTTTGTGAAGATGGGCGAACTTGACGGTCTAGATGATCCCATAAAAGCTCTATTGCGTTTAAGTCAGGCGATTGGGAAGGTGGCCATACCATAATTTTCAATATCCCTTCCTGTTGTTTAGTTGCTAGAAAGTCCCTGCACAGCTTAGAGCTGTGCTTCGGATCATTATCTTGTTGTAATATAAAATTTCTTCCACAAAGTCGAAGTCCAGAGGATATTGCATTATGTTTAGGAATGTTTTTACAGCCTTCTTTTCTTAAAATTCCTTCAATTCAGACAATGTCACCCACTCCAGAAAAAGACAAGCAACCCCAGATAGTAATGGAACCACCACTATGCTTGGCTGCAATCACTAAACAATGTGGCACCATTTTTCCTTCAGTTGATCATCTCATATAAACTCTACGCTAGCATCCAAAAATTTCTAATTTGGATTCGTCAGTCCACTTTAATTGTCCAACGTTGATGGCTCTTAGCCGAAACCAACCTTTTCTTTCGATTTTCCAGTTTTAATAAGGGTCGGAACGCTAAACGACCATGAAAACTTGCTTGTTTAAGAGGAAGTTTTACAGTGGAGTTTCTCTGTTCGTAATGAACTGAGCTCGGATTTCAGGAGCAGTGTCATCGATTGCGTTTGGAAATTAGTGTTATGGTCTTATCTTGAACTTCCATTGTCGTCCTAATCGTAGTTTGTCCTTTAAAATACCAGTCTCTTTGACTCGTCGAATGGTAGTTTGTATACCAAAAAGAAACACCTAGTTTTCTGTCAATACTTCTCATGAAAAATCTTTTTTACACACAGATATATAACAGCACTTATTTTTTTCAATGCTCAGTTCCTTGTTTCTTGCCATGTTTTTCACGAAAAACGCATAAAACACTCTTTCTAAATTACAGGTAAGTGTTCTATTTTATAAATTACAGTTCTTACTCCTCAATTTATATTATTGAAAAATACTCGAGATCATCTACAATCTTCTATAATATTGAAACAATACGTCCACTTTTCAGAATATTCTGGAATCATCTACAACGTTCAAGAATCTTCTGCAATTCTCTGTCACATTCATCAGCTACACCTTTCTCGAATGTTCTAGAAATTTCTTAAATATTATTTTTAAGTTTTTTGATTTTTATATATATAGATAATATTTCAATAAACATTGGTAAAGCTGGTTCTATTTTAATAATTTGAAAATTAAAAAAAATTAATTATGATTCCAAACTTTTAGGAAGGAGTGTATATATGTCTACAAACGACATGTCTTTTGCAGACGTATACACTGCGTTTTCGAAATTAATACGTAGAGGTAAGAATACAAACTGATGATTTCGACTAATGATTTCATAAAATAATTATTTCTTTTTACACAATAGATAATCGATCTTCAAATGAAAGATTTTGTTTTCAATATATACTCTCTGGTCAAAACATTATGACCACCTACCTAATAGTGGATATGTCCTCTCCTCCAGTACAGCCCCACACGGCGAGATATGGACTCTAAGAACTCTCAATGTTGAAGGGAGTTTGTTGTACCATGTCGCCAGAATTACATCCCGTAGACCTGTGATAGTCTGTGGTGGAGGATCCAATCGCACGACTTGTTGATCCACTTAATCCCAGAGATCTTCTATGGGATTCATATCCGGCGAACTCTGGATCTATATCTCACTTACAAAGGTTTTGCTTACTATATTCGTAAAGGATATCCTCTAACTCTTTCTGATTTGAACTACAACCCAACTGCAGATTCAAAGAATGAAAGAGTGAAATGTTGGACTGAGCTACATAAAAGATGCCAAGTGGGGTGGAATTCTTCGACGAATGGAGCAGTGACCAAATGTTTTAGATCTGATATTAAATTCACTACTTCAAAAAGTAATCAGCTTTGGTTCTACCCAAACCTTCTTACATTATACATTTTAACTGGCCGTGGTTCTTTGAAGGCTCATCTTCTTAAATTCAATCTAGCTAAGTCAGATGTTTCTGTGGCGCCTCTGAAGATTGGAGTCATGTCTTATTCTTTTGCCCAGCTTACCAAGATTTAAGACAAACATTATCTAGTACTGTACATAATGTTTCTCCTGGAAATGAAAGATATCTTATTGCAAATCAAAATGCCTTCTCCACAGGCTTTTAGCAGACGACGAGGATTACTGAATTGACTTCTGTACTCAACAAAACTACTCTGACTTGAAAACCCTCCGGTTTTGAAGTTCAGCTTTATTTACACGGACTTCATTCTTATCTTAGGGTAGTGTTAAGCTTTATTATTATCTCTCTCCTTTTCTTTTTTTTTTTTTCTTAATTACTTTTATTTCTTTTTCTTTAATAATAATAATTATTATTATTATTTTATCTATTTAAATATTTTTTAATTCAAAATTAATTGCTAATTATGCTAGTTCCTTTGGGGACACGGTTTCTTTTATTAATTATTATTTTCTTATTTGTTATTATTATTTTATTTTAATATTATCCCCTTCGGAGGCAGGATTCTCTGGTTTGTAGTTTATTAGAGACAGGATTTAATCTGATCGTACCCAGATTTGGGCTTCATGGCTACACGAACTGCTCGTATTACACTATCTCCAGTGGATTCGAGATTCTTTGTGGTCTTCACCACCGTATGTGAATATAGGAGACCACTGCGCGCATCTTCCTATGGGTGCTAGTAATAATATATTGCGCATAGTTGTGGCCCGCCTCCTGGTGGTGCGGACGGGCTCTGGGAGGCCGCCTTCCTAGTAGAAAAGTGGCCATAAACAACACACAGTGCACAAAAATAGCACGGCATTCATTTCTGGAAATTGTACAGAGTTTTGTATATCACCAGAGAGAACCACGATGGAGTTGAACTAACGTTTAGGAGCCGCCTTACATGCTGGACATGTGCCGAAACGCCCGTGTGCCAGCTGCGAAGACAGTCACCATGAAGGGGTGCTGTCTTTTAGCATTCAGGGTGCGGTATAAGGGTGCCGCCACACTGCCTGTTTCTGTTGGACCAGGACATCGGAATGATTCCTCTCGGTAGTTTGTCGTCGTACTCTCCGTCTACTGTACACACGAAACGTGACTCATCGGAAAGGCAATTTATTTTCCAGTCGTCATTGGTCCAATGTCGCCTCTCAGATGTAAACTTTAGGCGTCGTTGGCGATGGGTGGCCGTAAGCATGGGTACCTTGACCAGGTGCTACTCCAATGGCTCATACCAAGGAGGGTTCTTTGGATCGTGGTCTTGGAAACATAAGGAATGTCCAAAATGTTTGGGATCATTCTATATAATAAAATAAAATAAACAATAAATTAATTAAACTTTTTAAATTAAATTTTAAAAAAATAAATAAAACAATAATAATAAATAAATAAATAATTTTGAAGTAAATAATAATGATAAATTCCGCATCCACTGGAATCGAGATTGGAGTCTCGCACCTAGAGACTCCAATCTCGAGAACTAGCAGAAGTGGGGAAAAAATGTAGAAGGTAAGAGGACATGTTCTGCTAAGAACAGCAGGAACTTCATAAGGCAAACCTGTCGGGTCAAGCGCAGAAAAGAACGACACAACAAAGTATAAAGGTAGACAAGTCCAGTCGTCCAGAAAAGCTAACCCAGTAACGACTAGCAGACCATAAAAGTTTGTTGAATTCATGAAGGTCAGTTCGTGAGTCCAGTCTAGTAGGGATTGCTTTAATTTTATAAGTGGAGTAATGCAAATGGAATGGCCAGAAATATTATTCATGAAGTACTGTATTTAAGCAGTTGAAGTACTTCGCTGATTTGTAGTCTGTAGAGTACTTCGTCGGTTGAGAATATTTGTTGTACAATCTTAAAGGAAGGTAGTTGGCAAGAAGAGATACTTCGTTACCAGGAGCAAAGTTTGCAATCGAGTAGCTTAACGATGTTCTTAAATCACTGTATAAGCTGCAGTTGTATAAAATGTGCTTCCAGTCTTCTTTAGCTCCACATGAACATAAATCCGTATGGTGAACAGTTTGTTGTTAATCGGGCCATGTTCCGTTAAAATAAATGAAATATATAGATCGAGGGAGTACCAAGATTTTCTTTTCGAGCAGGAAGATGACATCGGGAATAAAAGACCTCATAACATGTCCCATCTTGTCTGCCAACATTCATTCCAGATTATTTGCTTCTCCTTTTTAATATCATTGTGTAAATTAATTCTGATACCAAGAAATTTCGTTGAAATTTTTTCGCGCAGCTTGTAACAGAATCCTCTAAAGACCACATGTGAGTCCAGAGGTAATGTACCAAAGAGCATATGTAGAGCAGCTGTTGAAAATGTCCTGCAGGCTGTGATGGAAACTAAGAACGTATTGAGTTGGAGGGAGAATAGCTTTACTGAAATTTCTTGTTAACTGGTCAACGAAACCAACCACCAGCGCTGAAAGTTGTCATCGAGTAAAAGACAAACCTCTGTCGTGACATGGGATCTTCATTAAGGCATGAGTAAAACTTTTGGTCTTGATAGATAGATTGTTAAGATGTGTCTTGAAATTACCTAAATATTTGATTTCGAAAACAAAAGGCAATCACCAGTCATTAAGTACAATATTCCACATGAGGTGCCTCAGGATGAATGACCCTTGGAAACGCCCTCTGTTACAACTCAGTAAATATGTTGATTTTTTTTTTCTTAAAAGAACTTGTTAATCCTGAAAATAGCTGCGAACATGGTCATGTATGCAAGATTTATTTATTTATGTATAAATACATGACCATGAACATTTGTTTAACTGCGCTTCGTGTCACTTGAAGAAACAATTGTCTGTGAAAATGTACGATTTACCCGCGTTATTGATTAAAATGAACAGTTGGTACTTGTGCCACAAATAACGGTAGTTCACTCGCGCAAATTGTAGTTCATGAAAAATGTCCCTTGTATATTACAGCAAATTTTACTTATTTTTCTTTTCTAAGAAACACAAATTTCTTTTGTGACTATTGTGGTTCCAAAAATAGGAATTTCAGAAATAAATCCCTACGGTGAGCTTTCTTTCCTTGGCATTGATTTCTTTCTTTCTTTTTCTTCTTCCTTTTTTTAATCCTATTTTCTGCCGAAGAAACATTGTTGAATCAAAGTCAGCGATCAGCTAGAACAGGTTACCATCTTCCACAAAGAATATAAATACAATGCGTGTTTTAAATGTGCCTTATAGTACCCAGTGAAAGATGTAATCCTTAAAAATCTCTTAAGCGAATACTTTTGTGCAAGAAACATTACTTTAGTCTTGAAGCGTGTGTGAACCAGGCCAGATGGCCTCTTATATCTCACACACACGTACTTACCCTCATATGGGTACCCTGAAAGGAATTTGTGTTTCTTAAGTAGAAAGGAAAAGTACGTAAAATTGTTGATTCAGAATAACAGTATAAAGATTTATCTAAGAAAATATCACAGAAGGAAGTATGAAGGAAGCAAATGGTGCCAAAAACACCAACGAATCACAGTCTCGTAATAAACAAAAACTGTAAAATATTTTTTTTAAAAATAAACAATTTGAAAACCAAAATCGTCTTATGCTCTTAATTAGCAGATTATTTTTAAATTATATAACTATTAATTAGTATAATTTTTCTTGTAAATAGTAAAAAGTAGCTGAATAAATTTGTATTTATTAATTAATTATTTAAGAATATAAAAATGTTTTCAATGATTTAAAGAACCAGACATGTTCTTTAGAATGCATCAAAACAAATAATGCAAGCGTAGTGTTATTAGTGTACTGTCTCCAGTATCCAGCCCTCACTAGAAAAACTGTACAATTACCGTATTTCTCTGACGATAGGACGCACCTATTTTAGAAATCCAATACAAATTTTGGATAAAAATTTATTATTTTTACATATAACTGAAACACAAATTAAAAAGTGCTTACTGATTCAAATGTCAACACAGAGCGAAGTGGTCGCTTTAATCGTCCTGTCAAATCATGATTTTGTGCTTCTGTCCAGTTTTCATGCATGAATCCTTTTTAAAGGATTTATTAATTAAGATTCCCAGTGGCTGATTTGGATAAGGCCTGCTGACTCTGTTATGTCTAACCTAAAATGGTCACACCCTAAAAGAGCTAGCTTTTTGGTTTTTTTCCCTAGAAATACTTATAAAAAATCCAAAACTGGAAATGAAATTAAAGAACAGAAACTCACGTGCACCCAGAACTCCTTCAGACGTAGGGGATTGTTAAGCAACATATTTCTGGATTTAAGAAAAAAAAAAAAAAATGCATCCTATTGTCCAGCAAATACGGTAATAACGTGAATTTTCTTAAAAATTCTAAAAGGTGTCCGAATAAATTTACATTAAATTTCCTTACTTATAATATAAATTTAATTTAAATTTAGAAATTCAAAATTAATTTAAATATTCCAGCTTTTTTATATAAAAATAAACTATTATTTACAGGAAAGTTTGTTTATTTTTTAAATAAATGTATGTACCATTGTTAATTTTAAAAAATCGTTTTAATGTAGTGCATATTTCATTTGGCTAAACAGGAAGTGTGTAAAAGCCTCTTTGTGAATGTGTTAAGGAACTATTTGTTTGGTTTCCTGAGTAACTGCGAAATTACTTCCGCTTGTGTCAACATACAAAATTTTACTTCTTAGCAAGGAACCGCTCTCTTCCTCTGTCGTGCGTTCTTACCACAAAAACCAACTAACAAAAACAAAATTGAAGGTCAACGATCGTAGCTAGGAGAAGCCTTTCGTGTAGCAAGGTCGTTTACATAGGTGAGTTAAAGGATGAATCCACTTCGTCCTTGAAACTTCCTCTGTGACCCTGAAGTTGTAACAGACTTGGGGAGAAGGAGTAAGGTGACATCTGTTGACCCAGTTATCCCTCGTTCGACCTACAGACGACCTTCAAGTGCACGTGAAAATGGACCCTTTACCTCTTTACCCAGCTAGTGGAGGCCTTTTGGAGGCTCAGTACTAGCCGTACGAGCAGGTGTACGTTACTGCCTTGCGCGCCTCCTTAGCTACAAGGCCTCGTGAAACTGGTGCAGATGCAGACATGCGTCACATCACGCGCTGCTCAGGAGGCCAACAATTAAATTACAAATGTAAACAGCTGTGCACACTGTCGTTGGCAGGCATCTGATCCCTCTTTGAAAGTTGGTATGCGCGCGCGCGCCTGTCAGGAGAGGCAAAATGAAAGACGAAACTTTAAAAAGACACACTAATATAAGTGAATGTGAAACAAAAGAAAATGATTACGTCATCTTCTCAAACTACCTGATCTTGATTAATTTCATCCCTTATTTCCAACATATGAATATTCTATTATATAGATTATCTTAAAAATACTAAATGGTGCTTTAATAAAATTTCGGTTACTAATTATAGCTTTAATAAACCGCCGTAATGGAGTGGTCAAATGCGAGGGTGCAGTAGTACACGCATTTGAATTGACCATAGTTGTCGTGACTGCTAAACACAGTGCTGTTATTGTATTCTCTCTATCCTGTGCATTCTTCTCACCCTATGTACCATCCCACAGTATAAACAGAAATTTTATTAATTTAAATAAAGCAGATTTAGCCATTCTGATAACTTTTCTTTAACAGTGACAACGTTTTCTTCAGCACCTGATGACCACCAAGAGTTGGTGGTCATCAAGTGCTGAAGAAAAAGAAAAATAAAGAATTTAAAATTAAATTAAAAGCTGAGGAATTATGAGTGTTGTGATGTTTCTTTAACTTAAGATGCTTCACACGGAAAGTATTTTTTTTTTTACTTAAAAGTACTTCGTAAAAATAATTAGAGAACATTTTTTCATTCATATTTTCCAACCAGGTACGTGCCAGCTTCAAGAAAAAACTGGCTTTTTCCAAAGGTTTTGGTTTTCAAAAACAAAAAAGGTTTTTCGAAAAAAAAAAAAAAAAAAAGAGTCGAAAATCAAAGATTTCAAAGACGATTTTCTGAAAGGTTAAATTTAAATTTAAATTTAAATTTTTTTTATTTAATTAAATAGAATTTTAGAACGGAGGAGTTTATATTATTTTTGGGGTGGGGTATACCTTATTTTGGAGGGGTTTATACCTTAATATTGAAATAGCCTCATACCCATCAAGTAAATTTATCGAGCACCAGTATACAATTTTATCAAAGTACATTAACTCAATTTTTTTTCTTGTTTTCAAGAAGCCCTAAATTCGAAATCAAATAATTATTTTCACCAAATACTATTAAGATTTTTTTCTTTCACTTTCGGCATACGCATCTTCAGTTATAAAAACGTTAAAAAACTCAAACTTCCCGAACAGTTAATTTCATTGTTTGCTTCTCTTTTACTTCTAGACTTGATAATGAACTCAAAAGTTGAGTTCGAAACGTCGCTATTGTTAAAGAAAGACTGTCAGAGTGATGTAGCGATATTTGTAACATGCTTAAGGCTAAGAAACGCTAGAAACAGAGCCATTAAACTATTCCCATCTGTTTCGGGTCCCTTTTCCTGACGAATAACAAATATGTAAATAAAAAGCAACATAATTGGAGGCTGTGCTTCTCACAAGTTAGTTCTCTATTTACAGACCAATGATTAAGGAGGCGTTGCCGTTTTGTGGATATCACGAATCAGAATCCCTTGCTTGATAATACTCCTCACCAAACATCCATCTATACATTCATTCTCTCCGTTTATTTCAACAACTTTAGCCATATTTTTATCGGTTGAGATCTATTATTAAATCGTGTCATATATAGAAGGCACAATTATCGTGGCATGTTAACCAAAGAGGTTAATTTCTTGAGAAAGTGGAGTAATTAAGGATAACTAAAATATTTCATAAGTTTAGTAATTTTGTCATGCGTTTAGCAATCTTCTTTTGGCATATTTTCACACAGATGTAACCAAGCAGAAAACAGGTTGTCCGTTCACTCCATAAGTACGTCAGCTGTTAGAGTTTTGCTAATTAGGTTAGTGTATCAAAATACCCATCTCTCTTTCTCTCTATTCATATTGCTATCATTACGAGTGGGTTAAGGTCAATGGCTTGCTGCTTTTCGCATCAATGACCTGCTTTTGATGAATCTGGCATGTAGGCCCCTGTTTGTCCTCCAAGTGTCTCTATCGACCCTAAAAGTCCCACTTCTCATGCCGAATGGCACCATGCCGACATATATATCCCTTCAGTGTATCCTTGACGACCCATTCGTGGCCTACAGATGGCCCAGATAACGAATCTGTGCCAGTTTTCTACACATTCTTTCACTCTAGTTTGGAGTGATCGACATTTGGGCATGACCGGCCGAATTTTCACACGAGAATTCCTTACAGTTACGAACCATGAAAAACAAGGACTTATTCCTTTTCGTTAAACATATGGGTTATCATTATTTTGTTAATGCAGTGTATACATAGAAATATAACTAGAAATAGCTGCCTTTAATAACTTGAATTTTACTTAAACTGTGATATTCGGTTTCTAATTATATTTTTTAGAAATTATAAAATTAATTTTGTAATAAAAAAATAATAAATTAAATGAATATTAATTGGAAATGATTTAATTTATTTTCTTCATTTACGAAGCATTCTAGAGTAAGTTTTCATTCATGTATTTAAGTTTATAACTCAGTTCAAGTTAATGTCAGCTGTTTTCAGTTTAATGTCCGCCCAGTTCAATTGCAGGTGAAGGACATTTCATAGGGTCGTGACCAGGTGAACGAAAGGCTAGCGAGACATCTCAGGTCACAAGAAGACAGCTTCTGATCATTACAGACTTGTCAAGGGCACGCGGTGCACGACTGGGAAGCAAAATAAACATCCAGTGGAACAAGTAACTAACCTACGTTGCATAAGATGGCGTGGCATTAACTTTCGCCCAACCCTCAGTAATTGCGCAATAGCGAAGAAGGTCAGGTTATGCGGAGGACAAAGAAAACGTCAACGAACTAAATACCACTTTGGTACAACGATCTTGCTTACTACAGATGTCAATGAATACAATTACACGGTATTCTGCTCCACATTTAAGTGTTACAGGCGAGCTATGGAGGTGAACACCCGAAGCTTTCACTGTTCAGAGGTGGTAGGAAGATGCCATCAAGAGGCACTGAGGGGTTGGGCACAGGGTATGTCTTCCCCACCTCAAGAGTAGTCAGCACTGTCCAACCTAGGTTAGCAAGCCAAGGTCGTTGTAATGCAATATAGAAGCCAAGTACACATCCTGCTTTCCGTCAGACTTTGCTCCCTGTCTAATAGGACAAAATGCTATAATCACAGATCAGCATTTTCTATTGCTTTTAATTCACATGTATTTTGAATAAAATTAAAAAAATTAATTCAAATTGAAAATACACAAATATATTTGTGTATATTTTTTTTTTTTGTCAATATCCCATTTTCCATTTCTATCAACGTCTAGGATAACGAACTTAATTGAATAACTTTGCATATATATCAGGTTATTCAATCAAATCAACTTCATTATTGTTTGACTGTGCGTTAAAGGCCAAAGAAACTAAGGCTGTGAGGCATCACTGTTTTTTGTGGCTGTAAATTGCTTGTATTCTCAGGTCTATTTTCCAGTTTGCTGAAAGGAAAACTGAGCTGGTTAGAAAAAAAAAAAAACTTGCAACTCTCACCTGGGACCAACAAACTCAGCCGTTGTGAAAAGAGTCCATAAAAATTACTCGCTTTAGTTCGCTTTAGTGGCAGAGTTCTAGGTCAGGCCTTTTCCATACCTTGTGGGTAAGACGGTAATTATGCTGAGCGGCAAATGACTTTATTCACTATATTTTTCTTATTTAAAAAAAAATACTTCATTGTGTTATAAGGTGTTTAAATAAATTTGAATTTATTAACTAATAAATTTAGGAAGAGCAAAAATTAAATTAAAGATTACAAAATATTTTTAATTTATAAAAATAAATTAATAAAAACGAACATGATGTCTCTCTTTGTATATTACAATGGCATTAGATTTACAAGAAAAGCAGTTAGTAGTTAATATATGTAAACAAATACAATGTTTTTTTTTTGTTTTTATTATTAAACAAAAACGTTTTACTATATTGCAATATTCTTGACTATGAGGATGTTTTTGATATTTTTAAAATTTCCTCTTAGACTCGATGAAATTGCCAAACCTCCTATTAATCTAACGTTTATCCGATTTAGGCTTAGCCAGCTAGTGTGCTTATCACCGATAATGCTTTAATCCGAATGTTTTAATTTCCATAGCAACGAAATGCAGCTTGGATAATTCCGGGTATATAGTTTTGCAATATTTTCGCTGTATGACTGTTATTTCCGGAGTAACTATCGATGTATGAGTATCGAGCGAGCGTCAGGCGTTTTTATCCACGTGTTTCATAGAGAGGCTTTGGTTGGGTGCTCCTGTGCGACATCAAGCAACCTTCATTAGCCTCCCTCACCGCTACCCAGTTTCTACTAGCTGCAAACCCCGACAATTGGGTCATGGTCAAGGTTAACTTGTGGAAATGTACGTGTTTCTAACGAAGGTCGATACTTTCCGCAGAAAAACTGTGCCCGTTTAACACAGAGTTACCCTCGTGACCTAAAAGGGTGCTGCACGTCCTTGAGTTCGTCACTTGCGACCTGGAACAACGCAAACTTGACCCATTTTACCTAGGTTTACGAGAGCGTCACCTCCCATAGCGACCTTCAAAGGATTCTCGTATTTGACGGTAGGCCCATATACAGAATTTCCCAGTGGAGAACAGTATAGATGTATTTTAATGTTTCGTATTACGTAAAAATCCCAAATCTCTCCAGGTTCAAAAACAGTACTTTTTAAAAAAATTTAAATTTATTTATAAAATGAAATAAATTTGTTTTTTATGATATTAAAATAGTTGATTTTTCTAGTAGCCTGTTCTTATGTTCGTGATGATTCAACGATGGAATTCCCTGTCGTTAGAAAAGTGTATTTTCACAGGGATGCCGCGGCACCCCTTTGTGCCTCAAGAAGTTTACAAGTGTTCCATTAAATGTTTTTAACGAATGGGAACGCACACGTACACTACATGACGTTTTTTTATCTCGTTATTTACACTGAGTGGTTACTTTATTAGTTGCAACCACCTTAAAGCAGGTGGGCAGATAATACGTAGGGATGTTTTATGTGTGCAGTTTCTTTATGTTTTGGTTGCAACATTTTGCTGTCGGATTTATATCCTGGAATATACAGTCAATGGACCCATCTTGCCATGTGTCAACAATGGTGGTGGTATAATGGTGTGATGAGTGTTTGCCCTTCGTGACTGCGGTGCATCCATCTGTGAATAGATTCCTCCAACAGGATAACGACTCACGTCACGAGGATAGAATGGTACAGAACTTATACCAAGAACAAGAGAGTGAATTCAATCTAGTACAGAGGCCTCCCCAATCACCAGATCTCAATTTAATTGAGCACCTGTGGATGAGACGGTGGATGAGGCACCTGTGGATGAGACACACCGTTACCTTCACTCTTACTAATGGTTTACTGACAAAGTAGTGCCTTTTTGTCACCGTAGAATTAAAAAAAAAAAATGTCAATGGAGTTTGCAATAAATCAATACGAATTTTAATTCGTATTTAGCAGTCACGGGCTTGGACCCCGGTCCACCCAAAGAGCGTGTGTTACTGCACTAGCGCTCTTGACCACTCGGCTACGTCGTGTTCTGTTGCATGTTTGTGACTTGCTTACTGATTCCCACTTCGTATTTTCCTCTGTTTTAAGCATAAAACGATTTATAGAGAAGTTGTAGCGTTGTACGCGTGTTTGTTACTTTTATTGTCTTTTGTGCCAAGGAAACTAAGGCTGTGAGGGACTAGTGTATTGTGACTGTGAATTGCATTTATTTTCGAGTTTTGTCGGACTAAAACCTAGGGAGAATCGCGAAATATCCTTCAGAGACCGACTAACTCAGCTATGGAAAGAAAAGACCCATAAAATTCATCTCGTCTTGTCAGGGTTCGAACCTAAGCTTTTCCGCTCAATGTAAGAGTGTGTACGTGTGCATGCATGTGTGTTGTGTGTACATTAAAAAAAAGAGAGAGCGAGATCACTTTTCTTACATATTTCAAAATAACCTTCAGTCTCGTTTAAACCTTCAAAAGTTATCCTTTGCTTATAATGAAGTGTAGTCTGCCTCAACAGCTGCTATTTCCCATAAGTTTATGATAAACAGGGGTTCCATTTGATACACGTAGCAAATTCTCGTGCCTTATCTTGACTGCAGCAAGTTGAACTTCAATTATCTTCTTATCACCTATGTTTTTTTTTTTCTTTTTTTTAAGTTTTCTGTTCAGTTCAGGAAGCATTTTTAGAGAAACATCTATAATGCGTAATAACATAAATATCTCATTTGCCTCTATGTTTATTCAGTAAAAACCTTTCACTTTCATTACTACTCTTCAAAATTAAAATTTTTTTATTGAAAAACATTGTATATAAAACTTGAATTAAGCTGGACTAATATAATCTTAATATCCTTATTAATAAATACAACAGAGGGCAAATATAAGTAAACCAAAATTTTATTTAAATATTGTCAGGAATTTCATAATCGCCAATGACTACATTAGTCTTTTAAGATATCCATATTTCTCACCAGATGTCGCCATTCTAGTAAAGATAGATTAAACCGATATTATTAAACACCTAATTACATTTTTTAATTACTTCAAAAGAAAAAAAATAATTATAATGATATGGTCAAGACTAGGAAAAATAGAAGAGCGTGGATTGACGTATAAAAACATATTAAAGAAGCCATCTGCTAAGAATCTGGAAGAACTAAATTGTGTTTTTTCTTTATTGGTATTTTTTTTAATGATTTAACTAAGTAGCGAAAATGCAGTTGTAAGAGAAACGATAATTTAGACACAAATGTAATCTAATTGTGGAGTGGTCGTTAAAACGGATTTCAGCCCTTTGGGAGAGAGAAGGAAGGAAGGAGTCAAACGAGCGCAAGCTATTGTCAAAACTGGCAAGGGTTTAATGCATGGCACGATAATTTACTTAGCTACAAGTAAATGGCATTAGTTAATGATGTTGACGGCCATAAACGCATCGCTAAAGTGAACTTCCAGTTAATATTTAGAGGACAACCTACTGAAGTAAAGGAGGAACAATGTGTAACGCTTTAACACCCAAAGACAGAAGCAAAAATAGTAACAGTTAAATACAGAATGGAAAATAGGAAATTTATAAGTATTATTTCCAAACTTTTGTTAAATAATTGGCACCTCAGGTCGTGAATTGTCAAAAGTTTCCTGTTAAAGTTTCCCTTTCCGCCGGCAATAATGGATTTAGGTAGTCTGGGGCTGTGGCACACATATTTTTTGGAAGTTCCTAAAAATAAGGTGGTCGCTGGTGGGAGTTGTCTCCTGGACCAACAGTATTTGCGTTGGTTCGATACTCCCTGAGACCTTGGGCTCTAGAGCAACTGCATCGCAGTAAATACAGCCTTGATGGCAATTAACATCGTTACTTGGTGGCAGGAATGGGCTGGCAAGAACTTTGCCGAATTAGCGCGAACTTATCAGACTTTGGCTTGCTTTCCGATTGTCCATCGTTAGATAATTCATTATACTGGCCCATTATAAAAAAAGAAATTGAGAGTTAATTGGCATTTTATGTGAGCAATCACCATAGTAGCTTAATGATTTAATAAACTACACCATGCAAACTACACTATACAAATACGAATATCCTTTTATATAGTGTCCCTCTATAACTTTGAGATAGTTAACTATACAAGATTATTTTAGACTTCAGTATCTTACTAGGTTCTTAAAATGATCACCACCGGAAGTAGATGACTGTGGTGGCAAAAAAACAGAGCCTCCCCATATCAAACGACATGAGCATGCTCTTGTCGATCGAAACAAGCTGTTTGTTGTTGTAGGAGCATTAGCAACTAAGGCCATATTGCTCCTGACCTTTCCGCATCCTCCGTATTTGGTGGTCACGGGCTCGAACCCCGGTCTAATCAAGAAGCGAGTGCTACGCACTACTGCTCCTGCCCACCTGGCTACGGAGGCGCCTTCGAAACAAGCGCGTTACTATTTAAGATGGATGTAAGATGAATAACGAGATTCGTTCATGGTAGAGACGAAAAATGCAATCATACAAATTATCAGTTAATACAGAAGCCTACGGTAAATATGAATAATCAAGTCACAAAGGAAGTAGTAGTAGTAGTAGTCGTAGTGGCAAATGATGCAAGAGAGCAATATTAAATAGCATCAGCCAAAAAAAAACCACTTCTCCCATCCATACCCACCAAGAATTTGTCTGGTTCTTCCTTGAATTTATTCAAACCACCATCGACTTCCACAACAGTAGATGGAAGCCTATTACAACAATCAACCACCCGCTGGCTAAAGCAAACTAAAGCTACCATCCTTCTTCAACCTAAATTTATTCTTGCCTCTCATGTGTAAAGTAAAATGTAAAGTCTGTTTAGGGTCAAACGGCACCAGGGGTTTCCTCGATCTCTGCGTAGTTTTCATTGTGATTGATACAGTTCGCTGTAAAGGCTAGAGATTTAAAAATGTATGGATCTTGAGAGGTGTAATGTCGTGTGCCGTTGTTCTTCTGGCCGTTTAGCCGCCAGATCACTGCTGAGGCCCGACGTTGCCCACACTTCGCCCCGTGGAGGCAGACCTGGTACCCAGTAGTTTGAATTTTACTCCGGCAGGTTCTGCAACTAAGTTTCCTAGGATTTCGGTGGCTAGAACCAAAAAAAAAAAAAAAACAACACACACTTTGTTGATCGATTGCATGGCATGGGAAGGAGCGTCTCTTGAATTTGAAAGGCCGAAAGAGTGGACAAAATCATAATTTGGAAATTTAAATTTAGATGTGTGAGGCATTCGCTAGTATGCAGATAGAGAGGGGGAAGACTGAAGACTGGGGGAAGAGAGACAGAAGTATGGGGTCAATAGGGAAGGCAACCCCAGTTTGGTGTCAGTGGTGCATGCTTATGCCCCTCCAAGAGGAAACTTGGGGGTGGCGAGAAGGAGAAGAAAAAGGGGAGACCGTCTCCCCCCCCCCCCGCCGGGGAGAGGGAAAGAAAGGTGCGCCAGGCAAGATCGCCGGCTCAGATTGCTAATCAGGCTTGTGCAGAAAATTCTGCTGTCACTTTGTCATGTGGATGTCAATCTTGGGACAGTGTCCCTACCGTAGATACTAGGAGTCCAGTTTGCTGTGTGGTCGAAAGTAATTCATGTATGTAGACTCAGTAAGAGAAGAATGCCATTCACATTCAGTTTACTCAATTCATTCATGGCTTTAAACACTTCAGTCAGATCACGCCGTAGGTGCCTAGTATCCAAGCTCTGCGATTTGCAGAACCGAAACTTTTCTTGGTAGGTGCACCCTTTTGTTCCCCTTGCCAATCTGGTTTCCCTTCTCTGCACCCGTTTCAGCAGATCTACATCCTTCCTCAAGTGAGGCCTCCAGACCCAATACTCACGATGCGGCATAATCATGACATTTGTACAAAGGAATAATCACCTCCTTATCCCTACTAGCAAAGTTTCTGTATGTCACTGACAAAATTCCATGAGCTGTTCTAGTAGCATGTCTGCACCGCTCAGAGAATTTCATATCTGACGGCACAATTACCCCTACTTTGAATTCAGGGAGGTCTCTGTAGACCAGAGATGTGCAACTGCATCCCCAATTCAAAGGGTGACGTCAGTAATTACAGAATGTTATCTTGACTTCTGTTCCAGGGAAAATAATACAGTCACTGGTTAAGGAAGTAACGCAGGACCATCTAGGAAGGAATGCAATTATACTGCTGTCGCAGCATAGATTTATTTAGGGGAGATCTCGTCTGACCAATTGGATACTATGATGCAGTCACAAAGGAAGTGGATGAAAAATTAATTCGATATGATATACTTGGGTTTCAAGAAAGCTTTTGTTTGCTGCTCATAAAAGGCTGCTGTACAAATTGGAACAGTGGGGCCTTAAGGAAAGTTACTGCTATGGATAAAGGGATGGTTGAGAAGGAGAAGACAGGGGGTGGTTGTTAATGAACACTGCTCTTCACGGACTAATGTTAGTATTGGAGTCCTTTAGGTTTCAGTGCTGGCCCATTGTTGCTTTCTATATTTATTAATATTATTGTTGAAGATGACTAAGTTTGCACATGATACGAAGGTTGGCAGGGTGGTTAACAATGGTAATCAAGATGTGCTCTTGCAACGAATTCTCGAAAAATGAGCCAGCTGGGACGAGAAATTCATACGGATAACAGTAGCCCCAGATTAACATACCCACCATTTGATACTACACTCAGGGTGTTGAAAAATAAAAAATATCTGGGGATAATTATGCAGTCAGATATGAAGTTTTCTGAGCAATGTAGTCAGGTCATGGGGTTTTTGTCAATGATATACAGGAATTTTGTTAGCAGGAATGAGGTGATTGTTCGTTCCATTATGCAAGACAATGGTTAGATCATATCTTAAGTACCGCATACAGATCTGCAGTCTTCATTTTAGGAAGGACAAGAACGGGTGCATAGAAGGTAACTAGATTGGTGAATTGTACTCTTGCACTTCACCAATCTAGTTGCTACACATTCACTTTAAATTCCTGCGGTCTCATTCTTGGAATACGGACTATTGGCTGCATTTAATTTCGTCTTCCATTCATTGTATATACTTCATATCAATATACTTTAAGATGGTTGCTTCCGACACTCCGGTGATTTCCTTATTTTCTCATTTGTGACTCCTGATAAAAGTTCTCCAACAATAACACCTTTCTGGAAAATCGGGATGACCACCTGTTTCTTGACCGGATCGATCAAGAAGACCCAAGAAATCATACAGGATTTACCAAGGATACCTAGAACTTGTGGTCATACCATGTGATAATTTACATTTTCATACCGTACGTTCAATTATATGTTGATGCCAATTACAAAAGGTGTCTAATTATTTGATCAGTTACTGTATGATATAGTTAGTAAATGGAAGAGTTTACAATTCTGAATAGCTTTCTCATTCTGGCTCTAGTTTGATAACTTTTTATTCGTAAGCGCTTTTTCCAACGAAATCCAATCGACAATAAAATGACAATCATATTTAACAACAAGGCTAACAAAAATATTTAACACATAAATAAATAGCAGTCAACAAACAAATAACAGCACTTAACGTAAAAGTAAGAAATATACGTAGCGAATAAATAACAGTACTTGACGAATAAGTAAGGTGCATATTTAACAAAATAATAACAGTAGTACTTAAAAAGGAAACAGCAGAAATACTTAAAGTAACGAGGGTAGTATTTGACAATAAAATAGCAAAAATAATTAACAAAGTAATGACAATAGTAATTTACAAATAAGTAACAAAAATATTTAACAATAAAATAAGAAATATATTTTACAAAGAAATAACAAAAATATTTAACAAAAACAGAACAAAAATATTTAACAAAAACAGAACAAAAGTATTTAACAAAAACAGAACAAAAGTATTTAACAAATAAATAACAATAATACTTAACAAAGACATAACATAAACATTTTACATAAAAATTATAAAAATACTTAACACAGTAGTAACAAATATTTTTAACAAATAAAGAGCGTAAATATTTAATTAAATAATAATAAATATACGTAACAAAAATATAACAAAAGCATTTGACAAAAATATTACAACAGTACTTACTAAAGAAATAGAAGTATTTAATAATTATATTATAATAATCATTTGCAAAAGCATAACAGAAATAATTTATAAAGAAACAGTAACATATATGTTTAAGAAAATGACATATTTCTTTCAGAAAAATTTTACACACAAATTTCATAAATATATTATAAAAATATTTCTTTGAGATGTGGCATACACACGTGCTAATTTTAAGTATGTTGTTAATCAAGTTAATGACAAAAGGAAACAAATAATTTTTTGCTGTGAACACAGAAATTTTTTTAACAAATAAATAACACACGCATTTAATAACCTTCTCCATATATAATTTTAAAGTGTTCTTTACGTATTTACAAAATAAATGTGCATATTTAACTAAGACACTACAAATATTCTTAATAAATAAGGTTTCTAAAATGATATGACTTCATGTCTGAAGATCAGGGGCTACTTTTTTACTGGTTTATCACCAATAAAAGCTGGCATTCCAGATCATTATGACCTCTGAGGTGATAATAGCACAATCTAATCATTTATTCAATAGAATTCGTTACTGGATAATTGAACTGCGAGACTATTATGGACAATAGTTCCCTGAGAGACAGGGATCCGTAGTAAACTAGACCACGGCTTCATCACAAAGCCAAGTATTCGACAAACGTGCTCTTTAGTTAATTTACGACGGGTGGCACAATGCGCAGCTCCTAAATTCCAGTTGTGGTCATGTTGAAGTAATTAGATGAACAAAGGAGTTAATTCACTATGAAATATCCTTTGAGCCGGGGTGGGGAGAAGAAGCAAAGGATCCGATGGCATGTAGTTTAAGCTTTATAGATGCGCTGATGCGAATGCCAAAGTTCGCTGTAACGTTCATATAATGACCATAACTAAGAATTACATTGCTGTCCAAGTTATATCGGAATATTGTAATTCTTCGGCATTACGATCAACACAAGGGATGAGGCGTAAAAGGATACTACGCATCTTGGCTGTGCTTCTATCACGTGTTTATTATGGTATGGTATCTGATCTCCAGTTCAAGGTGAAACACATGTGATAAAAAAGTAAAGATGTTTATATTTACGAATGAGTTTTGATAAAGACACACGATAATACACAGCATTGAGAAAAAGAGGGATTGTTGTTGGGTGTTAGGAGCATCAGCAACTAAGGCCATATTGCTCCGTATATACTGTCTGTAATTTGCAAGGTCGATTTTCTGTTTACTGGATGAAAAGTCCGAGTTTCCGGGAGAAAAACCATGCTACCCTCGCCTGAGACCCACTACTTGTTAAGCTATTCTAACTCTTTAAATTATCTAGAGAAACAATTATTTTATTACTTTACTTCCACGATGCTTTGTATTTTTGTAAATTTGATTTTTTTAAAACTATGAACTACAATTATTCATTTCTTATAGAATAAATAATTACAGACGAAGTCGTTCTGTCTGCGGAAAATAATTTATAGCAGTGAGTGATGTGGAAACAAACAGTATTAATCATCACACACAAAAAATGTATCCTTTATGTTTCTGCAGTCCAGTAGCAAAAAGACATGGAACATTTGATGACTGCGTATGTCAAATGGAAGATAGCGGTAGCAGGCGGGAGCTATTATCCAATTAATTGCCTTGGCAACCAGCCATAGTTTCATTGGAAACATTCGTCTTGCACTTTCAAGGTTACATTGTTCCCTTCTAAGAGTGATGAACACACCATAAAATATCTTACTAGGATTAGGATTAATCCATTACAGTTGCCATTTCTTATTTGTACAGGTGACTTGATATAGAAACCAGGGCCGATGGATAGATAGATATATTTGTTTTTATTTAAACATGGACAATGGATACATTTTCAACGAAAACTGTTTATATTCTATGTACAAAAGGGAAAAAAGGAGAAATAAAGAAACTTTGGAGAGGGAAAAAAAAAAAAACGTTTCAACATTTCAACTTCAAGAATTAAGAACACAGATTCTTGGCATTGGATCAGTCTTATATTTCACAAGTTGAAGGTGATGGACTCTTTAGTGATGGTGAAGATGCGACCGCCACTGTTCCATTCGCTGTTGAGATGATCCAGTAGTAGAAGTCTGCTCTGCAACTTCCGCAGTAGGCTCCACTTGAGATGTTGCGCTGACGTGTCGACAGGAGGCACTTCGTCCCTGCTTCTTGTGTTCTTCAAGTAGAAGTTGTAAATGAAGGCCTTGGCGGCAATAAATAAGAAGTTGCAAGTGGTGGTGTGTGTGCGGTCTGTTCTGAGTGGAACAGGTACCAGTAGCCTTCCGGAGTATGGGCGTAGTTGCAGGCAAGCTTTGCTGCATCAAAAGCGTATTTGATCAGTTCCTGGTTCACGGGGCACGCCAGGTACGTGTGTGTGTGTTCCAGGGTACCTGGAATGGCGCAGAAGAGGCAGTAGTTTGAGGTGCGTAACCGAAGATTTGCAGCTTGACTGGGATAGGAAGGATGTTGTGTCACAGTCTCCACTGGATGTCTGCGTCCGATTTGGAAC
Organism: Mastigoproctus giganteus; assembly: GCF_048544385.1. Classification (NCBI taxonomy): domain Eukaryota; kingdom Metazoa; phylum Arthropoda; class Arachnida; order Uropygi; family Thelyphonidae; genus Mastigoproctus; species Mastigoproctus giganteus. The sequence goes on along the minus strand of NC_143582.1, from coordinate 193,970,274 downwards.
ATTTAGTTCTGTACTGAAGGTTCTATTGAAAGTTAGATGGTGACTTGTGGTGAGTAGAGAAGGATACAGGGACCGCTTGGCAGGTGGATGACGGGAAAATCGTGGCTGCGTCGTGGGAGACGTGATTAGTTGATAGACTTTTTTGGGGGGGTGCAGGAGAGAGAAGTACCGTGTCTTCTGGTGATGTAATGACGAAGGTTGGTGTAGGTGTTTTCGTTTTTTGATTCTCTTACCTGATGTATTGATCAGTCTGCTGGACTGCGAAGCCCAGTATTTATTTTGTATCGTTATCATTGTAAATAGCCTTTATGTATCATTATCATTGTAAATAGCCTTTATGTATTATTATCATTGTAAATAGCCTTTATGTATCATTATCATTGTATATTAAAAAATAATAATGAATGTGAGTGATGCGACAGCGCTAGCTACCGAGAAAAGGGAAATGCATACACTGAAAAAATCGAGAGAAATAAGTAGCAATCCTGGGAGAATCTTGTCTCCACAACAGGCAACACTGATCTGTGGAGAATGGTGTACAAAATCACCACGAACAAGTTCCCAGGGGGGTGAACAATGCTACGAAGACGCCGCAAGGCACAATAACGAAGACAATGGATAGAGTCCACCACCAATATCCTATGGAGCACCCATCTAGTACAAGAAAGTGATCACAGTGGTTAATAGAAAACTTCTTGACAGTGAACATACTCCTTACCAAAACAAGAGCCTGCAGAACAGTGAGCACGCACGCCTTGCAGATCCTGGTTTTCCTCAGGGTTAAATGCAACTTTCTTGCTGACGGGGCACAGACCTATAAAGGCCAAACTTACAGCGCTTGGGATTATTATTGACGATGGGGCATGCACCTGCGGCGAAGAAGAATCATGGAAACACTTGATGTACGAATGCACACCATACAGCCACCTAAGATGTATATTTATTACGCAAATCATGTATTTTCCTAAAAACCGGAAACACTAACTCCTTGAATCCGAGGATGAATATAAAGCCTTCAGAAAATATGCACAAAAACTATTTGCAAGAAGAAGATAGCGAGCGGCTTCGTAAAACAACACGCGGAATGCACTACCAGCACACGGACGGACACAGTCAAGTAAAGGAGACAGAACTGCGGAGCTGACAAAAGCTGCTACCTGATGACGCAGAGAACCACAAAGCAGAACTATAAACCCAAGGACTAAGGATTAAAGTGTACCCACCTCGTTGACAATACACCAACCAACTGAAAAGACAAAGGTCGCACGAGCGACCGCAAGACTGACTCTCACTGAACTTTGTCTTTCACTGAACTATATCAGAGCTCTGACCTCCACCCACTCTCAATTGACAACCGGATTGGGGCGGGAAACCAACATGAGAACAAAGAACCTCCCAGATGAAGATGACTCCACCTACAAATGGAAAATGGATGAGACTGCACCACAAGTGCAACCAGGGCCTATACGGTCCTGACCACACCGAACGGGAATCTGTTCCCATGAAATTCTGGTGACCCGGATAGGAATAACATAACAGCAAAAGAGAGAAGTAGCGTTGCTGTGCATAGTGTTAGGGTCAGGTGCCACCTGTGGTTTCCCACATCTGCGCCTGCATGGCCAAATTGGCTTTCCTGACCGTGCTCCCTTGTGTGGTCCTATCTTTTTTCTCCCCCTGGCAGGGGGAGGAGATAGTTTCCGCGGTCTCCTCCCTCCCCCGCTGCCTCCCCGTTCTTCGCCTGGTGAGGAATGGGCCTGCCTCACTGGCAATCTGGGGACGCCTTCTCTATCGTCCCCATACTTCTACCTTTCACCCCCAAGCCTTCAGCCCCTTGCTCTATCTATACGCCTGCGCATGTCCCACACTGTAAAACTCTTACAATAGTCTAAATTAGACTAAGTACGCAAACTTTTAGGCCTTACAGAATCTAGTGTCTACCCACACGATGCTTTTTTTTTTAAGGCCCTAGCCACTGAAATTCCAGGAAACTAGGTGGCAGGGCCCGCCATAGTAAAAATTTCAAACTACTGTATACCTGGTCTGCCTCCATGAGGCCAAGTGAGTGTGGGAAACGTTGGGCCCCAGCAGGGATCTAGTGGCTAAATGGCCAGAAGAACAACAATACAATAACACTACAGTTAAAAAATCCATACAGTTTTAAATCTCTGGCCTTTGCAGTGAACTGTTACACTCACAATGAAAGCAACGCGGAGATGGGAGACACCCTTGGTGCCTTCAGACACGAATATGCTTTACAGTGCAGGTGAGAATCCGGTGACATTTCCAATCCTTTAGCTGTAGTGATGTCTGGAAAAGCTTGTGCGATCGCTGATTTTAGACGTCTGTGTTGGTGCTTTGCATTTATGGTTTTAGTGGGCAGGAGGTCGCCTATGGTTCTTATTCCAGCCAGTTCCACGTAGGAAAGAGGAGATTATCATTAGTTGCAGGCTCTGTCATCTTCTTAAAGTAGAAGAGCCGTTCTGAAAGTATTGTGGGAAGTGACGGTCCCTGAAGAGTGTGGTGAAGGTTAAGCCTCCTCCAGTGATGCAATGCGTCTCTATAGAAGGAGGATAGTTTGAGTGGTGCTGGCGCCATGCCCATTCTTAATATTGTTGATAGAATTCGGAAGTTAGTTGTTTTGATCCGGAAGGAATTTATTTTGTCATCAAGAGAGAGATCAACCCCTGTCCCCCGTGAGTGAGCGGCTGGCAGAGTTTAGAGCAGGACATTCAGTTAGTTTTCTTCCATAGGAAGCTTCGGATAGATGCTTGGATTTGGTGAAGGAACTCAATAGGTGGAGTGAGAACTTTGAAGGTGTGCCAGAGAACGCTTTGCTGCCATCTGGTTGACAACAAGCACTCTCCCTCTCAATGAAGCTGTAGCGCACACTCATCTCCATTTCCCTAGTACTTTGTTGAATCGACTCAGCAATTCGGGCCAGTTCTTTTGGGAGATTAATTTCGAGCCAGAGTTAATGTGGATACCGACGGAGCATCAATCGGTATCCACAGTAATCTCTGGCCCGAAGAAGGCAAGAGGGGACACCTCGACTCTTGTCTCGCTCTGCGTCTTACGCTGTCAAGCATTGATTCCCTGAGGGACATGTTTCCAGCCAATTGTCTTCGAATCTTCAATAAATTTAGGATACACCCTGATAGGTTCTGTGAAGCATCTATTACGAGAAAATACTGTCAGATAAATGACAGACGTGTCGATTTGAAGCACCATTCATGCTTTGTCGCATGAATGGTGCTTAAAATCGGCAAAATTGTGTCGACACAATTTTGTGGCACGTCATTTCCAAACCCGAAAATGGTGCCAAATTACGCAATTTTCCTCATTGACGCCTCTTTCGTCCCCATGGAATTCACTATTATGTCACGATTTATTCGTCATTTCCGTGTCGCAAAATTGACATCATTTCCATTCAAAATCATTATTTCCGGTTTGCGATTTGTAGTGGCAGATCGTAAATACAGTCAAATGACGTTTTTTCCGTTATTAACACCTCTTTCATCCCCTTGGAATTCACTATTCTGTCACAATTTTGCGACACGTCATTTCAAACTCACAAACATACATTCACATTTTACAAGAAAATAACACCGGACAAACGAGAGGTGTCAATGATAGAAAATTAGAAATTATGTCAATTGTCACGATTTTTCTACACGTCATTCCGTGTCGCAAAATCGTCATTTCTGGTTTGCCAATTTGATCGCCGAACGGGAAGTGACTCCAAATGACTTCATTTCCGTGTAGCAAAATCGTGACAAATTGGTTTTACTTAAGTCCGAAATTTAGTAGGTACCCCCCCCCCCCAAAGATGTTTTCACATCAAAAATCCTCCTTAGCTTTCAGTATATACTAATTGAGATGCTTAATTTTAGAATAAACACAATCTTTCAGTTACTTTCACTCTGCTGCACATAAATTGTAGAGGGAATTTACAAAGCAAATTCGTATTAGTATTAGTAGTGGCAACAAGGTGTAAGGAAGTAAAGCCTAAAAAATAAACTTCATTTGCCTATTCCTTCGCATACTTTGTCCACACCGTCTTTCAACCTATTCAAACCACCTACTTCCACCATACTAGGAGGGAGTTTATTCCAAAATCAATTACTCTCTGGCTGAATGCAAATTTCCGTACATCTATCCTGCAAACATTCATTCTTAATTTTAATTTATGTCCCCTTGTGTGCGTAATCTGAGAAAGAGCAAAGATGTATCATCATTTAATCTACTCAGCCCTTTCAAAGACTTCGCACCTCAGAACTAGGTTACCACGCAGGTGCCTATTTACTAAAGTTTGCAATTTACAGAATCCCAGTCTTTCTTGGTAAGAATATAATTTTGTGTCTTATTCTTGCTGCTCATTTCTGCACCTTTTCTGACAGATCTAAATCCTTTCTAAAATGAAGTTTCTAAACTTGTATGCAGTATTCCAGATGCTGCCTAACCATTGCCTTATATAATGGGATGATGTGAAGCTTCTTGTATATCATTGACCGAACGCCATCGGCTGTCTGTTTTCACTGGTTAGAGAATGTCATACCGCACTGTACAATTACCCCTAGGTCTTTTTCCTTAACAACTACCTTGAGTTTAATGCTAACGAAATGATAGGTTATTCTGGAGTTACTTCTACCCAAATGCATTGTTAAACTTTAATTGCCATTTTTCAGCCTATCTACCAAGTATATTCAGATCGTTTTGAAGTAATATCTGATTACTGTCATTAAAAATTCTGCCCACCTTTGTATTGTCAGCAAATTTAGATATCAAACTTGAAATACATGCATAAATATTAAATATCATTAATAAATATTAAAAAAAAGAGCAAGAGACGCAACACCAACATCTGTCGCACACCACTCATCATATTAGTCCATGAAGACAAGTGACCATTTAAAACAACTCTTTGTATCCTACCATTTAACGATCCATTTTTCCACAATAGATTCTTTTCCCTAATTTCATATTGCTCTAATTTATACAACAATCGTACATTTGGCGCAGTCAAAGCTTTACTTAAATCTATAATGTTAGAATTACCCTTTGCATCTAGTTCTTTTGTGACTACCTCATAGTAGTTAATAAAATTGATCAGGCACGATTTAGCTATAACTAACCCACTGGGATCGCCTTATAGCTCCACTCCTATCAAGATGACCTTGCATTACTTCTTTAACTATTGAGTCCATTATTTTACATGACACAGAGATCAAACTCACAGGTTTCTAGGTACAGTACCAACTTCACCCTTCGAACTACCCATGGTTTAACGAAATATATTATTTTCATTTCAAAGAGTATGTATTGTTTGAATTAATTATTTCTCGCTCCATTCAGTATACTCCACTATACTAACGTGGATCATTAACACGAGTTAACACAGATAATTCCATGAATGACTCCACAAAGAGTAATTTATTTATTACTTATTTTATTAAATTTATTATTATAACTATTATTATTATTATTATTATTATTATTATTACTATTTTTTTAAAATCTGGTGTTAATTTCATACTCCACTGTTTCAAAACTATCGCTTAAACTTTCATATCAATAATATTGATTGCAAAAATCGCAACCACGAAGCACGTTATTGATCCTTTCTTTCTTTCTTTTGTTTTCAAGTTACTGTCTACTAACTCTAAAAGTCAATAAAGTATTCCTTTGATACCTCTGAAATTTTGAAATTTCGAGAAAAATCTTCAAACAAGATTTTTCTCAGGACCGTTAGATTTCTAGTTTTTATGAGGCACTTCTAAGATTTCTGCACTATTCTTTTTATTCTAAATTGAATTACACTGTAGGAATCTTTAGTCAAAATCAAGCTGAATTTGTCCAGTCTTACATCTGATTGTGAGGGATTCTTGCACACGGCACTTCTATCACTACTGGCATCAAATCGACAATTTTATAAATATTTTATACTGCTATAAAAAATAAACTTGTGAATAGCCAATATAGTTGATATAGTTGATCCCTATAATCTTGAGAGAGGCGGCAAGCGAGTGCATTGAACCACTGAGGCTGGTTATGCGAGCATCACTAGACTCTGGGGAGATTCCCTTGGATTGGAAAAGTGCAAATGTATCACCCATACATAAGGGTGGCTCCAAAAGTGAAGTGGGAAATTATCGACCTGTCAGTCTGACTTCAGTAGTAGGGAAAATCATGGAGGCATTGATCAAGGGTGGAATTCAGGATCATTTGGATAGAATTGAAATTCTCAAGGATACTCAGCATGGTTTTGTAAAGGGAAAATCATGTTTAACAAATCTGGTTCGCTATTTCGAAAGGGTCACTCACGAGCTGGATTTAGGGAATAATTTCGACATTGTTTATTTAGATTTCAGCAAAGCTTTTGACTCAGTCCCACATGAGCGGTTGCTTTATAAGCTGGAACAGGTCGGAATCACTGGGAAAATCCTTAGATGGATAGAAGGATGGCTTCAGGGCAGGAGGCAGAGGGTTGTGATAAATGGCTATTCCTCAGATTGGGTTGATGTAAGAAGTGGGGTTCCCCAAGGATCAGTATTAGGACCACTGTTGTTTTTAATTTTCATAAACGACATTGATGAAGGGATAGAGGGCGTGATGTCTAAATTTGCAGATGATGTTAAAATTGGTAGAGTAGTTAATGATCACTGTCAAGCTGAGCTTCTTCAGAGAGACCTAGATAGACTTCAAGAATGGTCAGAAAAATGGCAGCTGTGCTTTAATCCAACAAAGTGTAAGGTATTACACCTGGGAAACAGTAATCCCAAAATAACTTATTCACTTGGTGGAGTTCAACTAAACCCAGTACTGGAGGAAAGGGACTTGGGTGTTACGATACGGTCAGACATGAAATTCTCTGAGCATTGTAAACAGGTTGCAAGGAAGGCCCATGGTGTCCTATCGATGATCTATCGAACTTTTGCAAGTAGAGATAGGGACGTGATAATCCCATTATATAAGGCCTATGTTAGACCACACTTGGAATACTGTGTTCAAGTATGGAGACCGCACCTAAAGAAAGACATCGAGCTTCTTGAAAGGGTGCAAAGAAGGGTAACTCGCCTGGTGAGATCGGCAAAAGGGCGTCCTTATGAAGAAAGACTTCGAATATGTGGGTTGCAGAGTTTGGAAACTAGACACCTTAGAGGAGATTTGATTGAGGTGTTTAAGGCTCTGAGAGGCATCAGTAAACTGAATGAGGACAAAATTTTCAAGATTATAAATGATGCTAGAACTAGGGGACATAAATTCAAGTTACGCGGGGAAATGTTTAGATTGGACTGCAGGAAGTTTTATTTTAGCCAGCGAGTTATAAATTACTGGAATAAGTTGCCTTCATGGGTGGTAGAGGCCGACAGTTTGGGGAAATTCAAAGGTCATCTGGATAGTACTTTCGGGTAAGGGAAGCGCATAGGATGATAGGATTAATTTCCTTTTTATTTAATTTTTAATTTCATTTTATTATTTTTATTTCTTTATTAATTATTAATATTTATTTATTTAATTTTTGTTTTTATCATTGTTTTGTTCGGATTTTTTTTTTTTTTTTTTTTTTTTGGCTGGTGCAGCATAAGCCATAGGCTTTCTTGCACCATACGGCCGTTACTAATACTAATAAAAAATACTAATAGTTCTTTCGAAATACGGTAAATAGTTATTTAACGATTGTTTACCAGCTAACCGTTAGTCTATATTTATTTATTTAAGTTAATGAATGGGAATTCTTTCAGTTTGGTAAACACCGTGTAATTCATTTGAAAATTTTATTTTTTATAAATTCCATTTAAAATATTTGTTTACATTACATAAAATTCGATTACATAAAAATTAACGCATTGTTTCTAAATTTAATATTAATTTCAAGATTGTTTAATAAATAGAGTAATTCAATTTAAAATATTAATTATAATAATATTTTCGTTAAATTCAGTTTTTAATAAAGAGGGCGTGAATATTTTATTAAATAACCACCTTGAAATGTATGGCATTTTATTATGAAATCGTCTGATGATATGCGATATTTTTTGCGCATGTGCAACTGTCACTAGCCAAGTTACAGAAAGTGGAAGAGGCTAGTTCTTCCTAGAAGGAAATTCAAGCGAACATAGTTACTAAACTATTTAGTAAGTTTTGATAGCTTGAAATATTTCATGGGAAATTGCAATTTCTTGCCAAAGTAAGTTTTTTTTCTTCTTACTACTAACAGTACATCAATATTAAACAAGCTCATTGCTGTTTAATGGAAAGATCAATATACACCCCGGCAAATAGTATGCGTCTTCTGCTCTTTCTGTTACATCAGAAAACAGAAAAACTTATGGCAGCTTTGATATCGTACTGAAAAATTTCTACGTAAATGACTGTCTAGATAGGAGAAACTGCAGCGTGTTCCTGAAAAGCGATAAAGCCGAAATTTTTCCTATGCCAAAGAGATTTCCCCGGAAGCCTGTAAGGTATGTTCGAATGATATATATATATATATATATAAAGTAATGTAAACTCCAAAAATTCTATAAGTCTGGCTTGGTTATTTTGCATTCGTTTAAAATGCAACTTATAAGTTGATAAATTCTTTAGAATTATGAATTTATCATATTCATAATTTGAGAGCATAAATTCAAAATTCACTAGAATTATGAATTTATGCTTTAAAAAAAAACAGAAAAATAAAATAAAATGTCATTAGATATTGATTATATGTTGGGATGAATTATGAATGTAATATAAAATTAATTTAGAATCACAATAAATAAATCCTGTTCATTAAAAAAAAAAAAAAAATCAGACCATAATAAAAGGACCTCTAATGAAGAAAGCCTCGGCTTTGGAAATATTCTTAATTTGAATTTATTTTTATATATACAATTATGTTAAATATGGTTTATTTTTATGAATTTCGTGTTTTGGGATTCTTATAGTGACTTCATTATAGTGGTATGAATGTATTCGAGAAATTGATAAACATGTCAGTCATCCTCAAATTGAATACCAACAAATAAATACTATAAATAATAAAAATAAATAAATACATAATAAAAATAAATAATAAAAACGAATTTAATACTAACAAATATATTTAAGCGAAAATCGCAAATATTTAGTTAGTAATTCTCTGTCACCAAGTTGAAAATATATTCATACAAGTTGAGCAGACCAAGAATTAAAGTACGCCTTCATCTGTTTTTGATCACGTATTCCCGAATTAATAAAAACACATTTGAAACAAACTTTTTTTTAATTTTTTTTATCTATTATACTACTGGTTCAGCTGTTAATTCAGTAGAATTTCAATTATCCGTATATCAGATCCTAAATTTTAATTATCTCTATAAGTTTTTCGATGTTTTTTCGCTTCCCACCCCCGGATTCACTCAAAAATTTTATACATTTATAATATTTATGTGTAAGAAATAAACTCTTACATAAATATAATAAATTCGTTCATTTATTCATTTGAAGAACTTTGTTTACGTAATTCTCTCCTATTTGTATTTTGTGTGCTGAATCCAGCAGTGTCATCAGTTTTTCTCTACTTTCAATATTTTGGTGGAAATTAGATTTTTTATGTTTTTGCGACATTTACCATTATCCAAAAGGTATTCGGACAGCCAGATGCTCTTTGAAGGCTATGCAGATTTTCTTAGTCCGCTGGACCATCCCAGTACTGGTTGGTTTGTTGTTGGGTTTTAGGAACATCTGCAACTAAGGCCATGTTGATCCGTGTATATTGTCTATAAATTGCGTGTGTTCTGAGGTCGATTTTCTGTTTTTTGCTGGATGAAAAACCCGAGTTTCCGGGAGAAAACTCGGGTTTTTCTGAAGACAGATTTCGACATTTTGTCGAAATTACTGACAAAAAGAGTTGCTGTTCCTCATATAAATGACATTATCACAGATCCTAGATCACGTCAAAAGAACGCACAGAATCCTTTCGTCGCACAAATATTCTTTACTGTTTTATCCGAGAAATGATGAGGTGGTTGGCATTATTTAATTGATAAGCTTACTACGTTTTGAAGGAAGTAGAGTAAGGGTCGGCTAATTATAGGGACCAACCAAGAGTTCTTCGTTCTCAGTTTAAAGAATGGACAATGGAGACAGTGGCAATGGAGCCTTGGGAGAATCATTCTTGGCTGGTGGGGGTCAGTACATTGTGCATGCAGATGATGACGAAGAAACTTTGGGAATATCAGGAGATAGCATGGATGGTGATGGGAAAGACAGTGAACCTCTGAGAGAACAGGATCGATTTCTGCCCATTGCAAATGTTGCTCGTATTATGAAAAATGCAAGTCCAAAAAGTGGCAAGATTGCTAACGATGCTAAGGAGTGTGTACAGAAATGCGTTTTTGAATTTTTCAGCTTTATTACTAGCGAAGCAAGTGATCATTGTTATCAAGAAAAAAGAAAAACCATTAATGGTAATTAATTGCTATGAATTTGGTTCGTCTGGTTGGATTCTGGTAGGTTCCTGTAGACGTTTGTCTTTGTAGTTTGACCAGTGTACCATATGGCTTGGGATCAAGTATTGTTTTTAAAGATTCATGGGAGCACATGATTAAAAAAGATGCATATGTAAGGTGCTTAGTTTTAAGTGCTCTTACATCGACTGCGAATTTATGCTCATTCACGAAAAGAGTTTTAAGTTGCCTTAGTTGTTTGGCTAAGCCTTGAAGCAATATCTTGCCTTTGGTTTGAATTGCTGTAATTTGGTACACCTCCTCAAGTATTCTCACGTGTGAACAATTGGGAGATGTTTCCTCCATTGGTTTCTTCAGAAGTCCTATGCTCTAGCTGGTTATGTAGTCAATGGTGGCTACGCATGATGATTCCAACATTGTATTTTTAGTGGGTTGGGTTACCAGCACATGTGAAAAATTCGGCTTCTTGTTCTGAGGGCGATTTCTTACATTCCATCGTAACCAACTTATTGCAGAATCGACTTGATGGTTTCTCAAACTCGTATGATTGCTGTCACATGACAGATTTTCTTTCATTTGACGGTTATATTCGTTTTGGAAGGATCGGTGTTCTATCCCACATGAAGAAGATTGAAAGTCGTCCAAGGAGGAAATATCTTGGAGAGAGCAAATTTTGCTCCACAAAAGAGAGGATCTGCTGGTTGTGCTTGCAACATCACAAATAAATCGCCTCAATCGTCAAAGTTTCTTCACAACACATCCTAGCTTTACTGTATGCTTTAATTTTGTTCTCGTAGCCTCTTGTTTTCCAATAGTAACTCAGCGAGGACTGTAGGATGGGAACAACTTCTCATTAAGGGTTGCCTCAATATTTGGCAGGAATGAGATGAAAGGCAAACAGTGTTCCGACAGTGCATAATTAACTATTCTAAAGATCACTGTTGTTAGCAAGTTTGTTGACTTATAGATTGTTTTAATAAGGTCTTCCTGAAATGCACCATATCCGGGATGGTTATGAAATTGATGCGTGTCATGGATTAGAATTATAGTTTCTTGAAAAATTTGATCAGAAAAACCTTTGTCGGGCTCATAATGAATTAAGCTTGAAATCCTGATCTAATTCTTGTGATCTGTACATTAGCAAGTTTGAGTAAACTTCAAATTGGGTACTAGTCCCCGATGTATCGGAAATTAGCGTATAGTTGTCAGAGACTTCATTAGTTGTTCTTCGAAGCTCAAAATCTTTTTCATTCCTACGCCATGATTGCCGGAAACGTCATGATTTCCAACCCCGCTCTCCGGAGTTGGAGCTTCTTAAGATCTGAGGAAAGATATTCGCTTCCGTGTGTCTTGAGACAGGAAGTACATTTTGTGTACTTCCGGTACAGTTCCATTGATTGCACAGATTTTATTGTTTATTCGATCTTGATTTTCAGTATAAAAATAGGACTAATTACAGGGAGAAAGAGAATAATCCTAATGATATTGTTTTGTCGGTTGACCACATGTATTCCCCTGACTCTGTGAATTAGGAGTGAACCCTTGACCTTGGCAGTATGGCTAGAATATCTAAAGTAATAGATTTTGAAGTTTGGAAGGATATATTTACCTCATGGGATTATGTAGATGAGAAGGATTTCGTCTTGTCCATCTTGCAGTATGGTGTTCATTGGGTACCAAACTGAATACACAAATACAGTACTTGATATTACTTATTTTTCAATGAAAGATAATAATTACTTATATTACTTTTCAATATAAGTAATATAAGTAAAATAACCAACGGTCAACTTACTTCAATCAGTACAGAATGTCTTGTCTAATTCAATTATGATATTCTGTACACTTGCCCATGTAAACCCTTCTGGTCTCGCCCTTATCGACCAGATTTAGTAGATAATTATTGCTTTGTAACTTTATATCTATTCTAATTTGCCAATAAACGGATATTTGTTTATTAATTTTACAATATACAGTAATTGTTTGTAAGAACAATAATTGTGGATAATAATTCAGATTAAAACAAATTGCAGAAACTGTATTAGCTCTTCGTTCCAAAATTGGCCGCTAGAGGTGCTACCTGTAACGACACACACACTGGAAAATGGATATTTCAGTTTCACTTGTGAATAAGAACAGTATTTTTTTATTGCTTTGGTGATAAACAATATATACTGTACTTTTTTAAAAAAACAACTTTAGGCAATAAATAGACTATTTTAAGCCCATATATTTAAGAAGTATTTTAAGATTTTGCTTTCATTAATGAAGAAAGTATTTAACACGAAAAGCGTATTAATGAAAAATTCCTATCTCCAGACTTTTACAAAGCTTAGTTCCATACTTCGTAGATCATTAATCATCTTCCTTCAGCAATTATCCCCATTGCTATGAAGTTACTTAAACCTCTTAACTTATTATTACTTCCTGAATTTGATAAGAAGCATTTTGGAAAGGAATTAAACTGTTGGTACAACAACAATTTTTGATTAAATTATAGACAGGTGATTAGGGCAGATAGCAGTCGAAAGTAATGCGGAAGTCCGTAATGGGATTTACTTCATTACAGTTACTAAATAAATAACTGTAATATCTAAAGGGAATGGCCACAAACTCAAAGACAGCACCAGAATGTAATGCATATTTATAAGAATTGTGATTTTTCCATCCACACCATCAAATAGCTCGAAGAAAAACGATACTCCTCTTGCGCTTCTGTTTTCTCTTTCCCATTAAAGTCTAACTACCCAACTTATATTTTGTGATGTTATCGCTTATTTGTATTAGTTCCATTAAGCACAAGTCACATCCATTCCTTATCTGGATAACGACAATAACATCTTTTTTGCAACGTTGTAGCAAAATTAATATATGCGACTATTAAATGAATTGAGTACTACACTGCCTGGCCACTTTATTAGGATCGTGGAATTTTGGGCTCTGCAGGACTGGAAAAATGGTAAATTTTTCGAACCGGAAAGCGTGTTAATGAAATATCTTATTTTTAATTAGCAAGTATGTAGAGTTAGTTAAGTCTAGAGTTAGGCAAAACCGTCAAGCTATGAGAGCTATAAAGTCATTGTACATGTCGGGAATAGCCTCCTTCTGCATACAGCTATTAGCAAACTGGGTTTACTAATTCGTGCATCGATCTTGTATTGTGGGGGCGCTTCGCAAGAGTTTCCTTGGGAAGCGCCCCCAAGGAAATACACTGCCCTACCATTAATATCCGGACACCTGCCTTTAGACAAAAAAAGAGCTTTTATTGTGTCATTTAATATTTTGTGCTGAAACCTTTTATGACGGCCTTCAATCCTCGCGGCATACTCTCAATCAACTTTCTATAAATGTCAGGTGATATGTTCCTCCACTCGGCCTTTAATGCAGCCACCAATTCGGTCTTGTTCTTTGGGCGATCTCGACGTGCACGTACCCGACGATTAAATACATCCCAAAGATGCTCGATAGGGTTCAGATTACCCCTCTCGGCTAGCCAGTCCAACTCTTCCACACCCGTGTCCTCAAACAACTCTGTTACGACCCGAGTAGTATGGTATGGGTCTTCCCCGAAGTATTTCCCTAATGTTGGAAGTACATAATTGTCCAGGATGTCCTGGTATTGCACAGCATTCATGGTTTTGTCGATAACGATTAATGGGCCCGAGCCAAACCATGAAAAGCACCCCCATACCATGACACTGCCTCTACCAAACTTCATTGTTGGGAGGATACGATCAGGAAGGAACTGTTCCCTGGCATTCGCCACACCAGGAACGACCATCAGACTAGTAGAGTGTGAACCTCGACTCGTCTGTCCATAAGACTGTTTCCCACTGCTCTACAGTCCAGGATTCGCGCTCCTTACACCATGTTAATCGGCGTCTAGCATTGGTTGAGGTGATCAATTCTGTTGAACTGTTGAGGTAATTTTGTTGAATGTGTCATCTTGCATGCCCACGTTTACAATTATCTTTTCGAAGCCCAGTGTGCATATTTATAGCAGGGTCTGTGACGTGTTGCATGCATAGGACCTGTTTCCCCATCAATGGAGGGATGTCTGGATATTAATGGTAGGGCAGTGTATATTGCTTCTGATTTATAATGTATTCCACTACCCAGGCCCGGGTTTCGACTCATATGAAGTTGATGTGGTCAAACTCGACCTCACAGCTCAAAAACTAAATTTAGCTCTTGGTTGACTAGTCTACTGAGATCCCGGTTTCGACTATGATTGTAGTCTCATCAGTGGGCGGGTAGGCATAATGAATATCTGAGCAACTCAGTGACGAGATGTAACTGGCCACCAATGAGACTCCAATCAGTATCGAAATCCAGGTCTGGATAGTGGCATACTTTTTAAATAAAAGCAATATATTTCTCCATTGGTGCCGTGTTCTGTATTTAGAGGAGTTTAGTAGCAAAGCAACTCGTGGGGAAATATTGAGTTGCCTTAGTATTGCACCGATTTTAAACATATGACATTGTCAAAAAAATTTAATGTGCCGTTTGTTGAAAAGCGGCAGCTATAATAGCCTGTTTCGAGGTTTACTGATTCCTCATCAGAGAAAAGGTTCTTTAACCTTTTAGCGATGCCATTTTATTAAAAGTAGTACAGTACTAAGGCAACGCGGTGTAAAGACGAACTTCATTTTGCTGTAAGCAGTAAGACATTTTTCTAGACGGTTTAAATCCTGCTGGCCACAAAACACATTAGAAGATTAGGAAGGCCTACTACATTTCGTAATTTTGAATAGATCATAATAGAAATAGCTGTTTTATATTCAATATGTGTGTGTGTGTGTGTGTGAGGTGTGAGAGAGAGAGAGAGAGAGAGAGAGAGAGAGAGAGAGAGAGAGAGAGAGAGAGACAAAATCGAGACGAGATGTTGGAAGCTGAAGCATAAAAAATCACATAACAGAAATTGGACGTTAGATAACTCAGAGTGCTTCTCAATCATAAAGAAAAGAGTGTAGATTAGATCACTCACCTAAAATCATGCATTCTCTTTAAGAGGTTTTCGCGACAGAATGTGAAGAGACTACAAGATGTCGTCTTATCTTTCCACTAGATATCGCTATGCTACTTCGTCACTATCTGCCAAAGTGGCAGTCAAAGAAAAAGCCAATATGTCAGAGGCTTAGTTCTTCTAAGATAAAACAGTGCTGTGGACCAATTCATTAGAGAGCAAAACTGGATAGAAACTTCAAGTACTGACCGTGGTGTATTTAGTAAGTGGAAATAATCGTGACTCTAATCAGCATGCTTTAAGCGATTTTTTTTCCCTGTAACATCTTTAGTGTACATCAGCAAGAAAGCTAAGTGTGTGTCCTCTTCTGTCAGTTGCACTGCTTATTCAGCAAAATGCACGACCTGATGAATAAAATGTCTTCATACATCAACCCCCCAAGCCTCACAACAAAAATAAAAATGTTTTTCATTTTATAATTCTTATAAATTGTTAGTGGTCGAGAGTTAAAATCATTTTAACATTTTTTTTTTTTCTTCGGGGAGGGATCTTGAGTGAGAAATTTCCAGTCTAATGATTAAACTATCCTCTAACTACGCGCAGATCCTCGTGGAATATAATTCAATAAAATATAATTAATTTACGGTAATTTATACTTTTCTCTTAAAAAATCGTGTTAACTGAATAAAATCTTGTAAAGTATTAAAATGTTTATTATTGCCATTCCAATTCAAAGAAAAGAGCGTACAGTAATACCCCGAAGTTACGCGATAGGTGGGTCCGACGAAAATCGCGTAAGTCGAATTCGCGTAAGTCGGGGTACAACTTTGCATATAAATACATATAAATTTTGCTTAATTGGGACCAAGGACTAACAAAAACACTAGTTTAGAAGAAAAATATTAATAAAATTGCAGTTCTTTATACATATTAATACAAAATATGTATTAAAAAAAACAAATGACTTACGTAAAAAAGTTATTTCGATGTCGATGGCTTCATAAAATCTAACAAATTCGTCTGACGACACAGCGCGTTCTTTTTTTCACGCAGAATTTCTTCGTAGGAAGCTAATAATTTTTTTATTCCTTGCTTTGTAGCTATAACGCGTCCTTCGTTGGAGTCTATGTTTTCTAAAATTTTTAAGCCCTTTACAATTGAGCCCTTTTCAATTTTCAACCTGTCAAGTTTGCAATTGTCATGCGCTTTTCGCCGTTGCTTCATTTAGGCCTGTAGCACGTGCAATATCACATGGTCTTTCATTTCGCTCAAAGCGTTTCACAATTTCATATTTTTTCTCTATCGACAGAAGCGGACTGCCATAAGCCTTACCGGGGAAACCCCGGTGGGCCGGTGTGATTTTGGCCATAAACCATAGTATGACGCCACTATAAATTTTCCCGGGTAAGAATTTTTGACCCAGTCCGCCTCTGTTTATCGATAATTGCTTTTCTTTTTCTCTCTGAATCTGCAGTGTCTTCACCAGGACGCTTCCTTTTCACACCTTTTAATTAAGTATTTTACTCATTTTTAGGGAATAAAGCGCAATTCCAAAACGAGGAGGCACGCTTGATAGGCATAAACAAAGCTGCGCGCATGTAGCAACTGAATAAACAACACCATAAAGGCAGAGATACACTATTAACACCTCACATTTCTAGGGGTTACTACCATAAAACAATAAAAATCCAGTTGCGTTTCTGCTAGTGAAATCTGTTATAAACTGGTAGTAAACTCGATCTAATTGCATTTGCGATTATACCGATAGCTGGAATTGTGTTGGTTTTTACGTTATTATGGTGAAATGTGTTTCCCCTTCACTGATATAAAAAACATAAAAGCAGCAAAGTTGAATTTTGTTCATCTTTCGCTCTCATTCTCCGCCGTCGCACCGTATATCGATAACATATGAAAAACGACCTTGAAGATAGTGGGCGGCAGCGATGCCAAACGAAAAAAATCAAGAACCGCGTAACTCCGAGTTCGCGTAAGTCGGGGTAGCGTAAGTCGGGGTAGCGTAAGTCGGGGTATTACTGTATAAAGTTTCATCCCTATCCTAGAACATTTTTAATTAAAAGGAATTTCACTCGTTCTTTTATAAAATAGGCAAGGATGGAACAAACTATATTAAACTTATTGATTTTTAATGCGGTATTACCACCGTATGGCTATCATTTAATAAAAACTCTTTTCGATCCTGTTGTGATTTTAAAGGGTGCAATAAAAATTGCACATGCTCACTACATAAAAAGGATGCTTGGTGGAAGACGATTGTGAATGGAATATAGAGTACTATTCTATGAGGTTACGTTGTTTGGAAAAATTTCCAGCAATATTCTTAACGTCATTTCTATAGTCATGGGCGTTTAATTTTGAAATACACTGTCCTGTCAAAACATTATAACCACCCCAATGTTTTAGCAATCTGCCGTTCCTCCCAGATTGGTGGCACACATGTCGCAGCGAGAACCAGCAATACTGCAGGTTCGTGGCTTGCGGTTCATATGAAGTACTTGATCGACATGGACACGTGATCTGACGGATCGATACGTGATCTGATGGACTTTTGAAAAAGGGATGGTTGTCTAGTACCGGTTGAAGGGCGGCAGTATTACGGAAACTGAGAATCCTGTGTGCTGTTCGCGGAGTGCTGTAGTTAAGATGTTCCAAGAGTGGACGGGTAGCTGACAGCACAGCAATCACTGGGCCAATAGCGGGTGACCACGCATCTTTGATGCTAGTGATGAACGTACGCTGTCCCGCCTTGTGCGAACCGATAGACGGAAAACGGTGGAACAGATAACCATAGACTTTAACCAGGGGATGACCAGCGGTATTTCCAAGACCTCGATCCAAAGGACGTTCCTCCGTATAAGCCTACTCTAAAAGCGTATACGGAGGAGCTATATACCTGGTCAAGGTATCCACGTTACCACCACCATCTCTAATTCCTACAGCTATTTCCACCACCATTTCCTACAGTTCGCATCTGAACGGCGTCATTGTATCATTGATGACTGAAAAAAAAAGTTGTCACTTTCGATGAATCACGTTTCCTGTTATGCCCTGTGGACAGTAGATGGAGGATACGGCGACAAACTGGGGCAAAAAGTCACTCCGATGTCCTGGTCCAACAGAAACAGACAGGTGGCAGCAGTGTTTTGGTATGAGGGATGTTTTCCTGGGAATCCCTTGGAGCCCTGATTTCCCCTAGACTGCACTGTGAATGCTAAAAACGACACGTCCATCGTGCTGATCAGGCGCAACCCCCCCCCCCCCCCCCCCTTCATGGTGATTGTCTTCCGGGATGTCACGATGTGTTCTCACAGGATAATTACTACCTTCCACGTTGCCGGTATTGTTCGAAAGTGGTTCGTCGACGAAAGTGGCTTCCAGGTGCAACCTTGGCAACTGAATTCGCCGAGTATGAATCCCATAGAACATCTCTGAAATTACGTGGACGGACAGATCCGGCGGGTGGATCCTCCACCATGGACTGTCCCAGATCTATGGGATGCGGTTCTGGTTACATGCTGTAACATACCTCCTGACCATGGTTCAACATTCAGAGGCCTTATAGAGTTCATGCCTAGCCGTGTGGCGGCGGCACTGGCAGCAAGAAGAGAACATATCCACTACTGGGGGGGGGATCATAATGTTTGTTTGATGGACATTGTATATTTATGTATTTATGAATTTTCCACAACGCAATTTATGTATTTTCCTCATAGAGCGCTGCGTTTATTTTGTTACAAATAGTCATTTCACGTTTTGCTTATGCGCTATTTTTTGACATTTGTATATATTAAACTTTTATGCATTCTGTAAACGTAATGCTTAGATTCGGGTTAAAGATTACTTTAACTATAATAAAATTTTACATATTTATTTCTAAAAAAGATATTTCATGATTGAAAAGAGCAATCATAATGGTCCCTTAGAAGGGCTTAACCGAGTTTTATTATTATTCATGCCTTCCTCGTTTTTCCCTAACTATTCTATCATGAGAATGCAATGTCGCAACTTAATTTTTATTCTTTACAAAATGAGACAGAAGAGGCAAGTTCCCAGTATTTTCTATCAGAGGAGAGCAAAATTGATTCTCGTAGACGATTGACTCCCTAGCTGCGAAGCACATATTAAATTTCTGTTTCCTTGCTCACGGTATCCAGTGCCACCCTACCCTTTCTCTACTGTTTGAAGATTATTTTACAATTTTCAGTTTAGAATTGAAAATACGCAGAAATAGACGGAAAGAAGTTCCAATTTTGATGCACATATTTAATTCTGCTAGTCATGGAAAGAAAGATCCAACTTTATGAAATTCTTATTGTTTTCTTTCTAGCAGTTTATTTCCAGACGGCCTAGAGGCTCAAGTACTACGCCAGACGGCATGTATAGCTCCAGCAAAGCAGATATAACACTTCTACAGGGTTGTCTGTTTGTGAGGGGAAAACTTCAAACTTCACAATCACAGTCTAAAACTGGTTAATACAGTATTCGACGAAAAAATTGCTTACGAATTTTCTTTGTAAGAAATTTTTCCTTGGATAAGAAAGCACTTTGTTGGCACATGGCTAGTTAAAATTTAAATAATATAGATGATTAGTATGCTACTCGAAGTCAGGTCCGTAACCATGGAGATTTTTGTATAGGCGCTTGAAACATTCTTTTCACCATTCCTGAAATTTCAAGCACAGTAAAATTTAATTGTACGAGTTTTACAATGTAGTGTTAATTAAATTTTATTAATATGTACTATTTTTTACAATACAGCTGTCATAACGTAGGTAACCTTCACTCTCCACAGAATCTGCTCTTAGTATTCATTGTTATTCCAAATTAAATAAGGAGCACTTGCTTTGAATACGAAAAGTTCAATTCATATTACCAATTTGTTGTTCTTATTTCACTATGATTTCTGGAGTTCATCCTTATTAATAGGAACTGCAAAAATAATGGATGAGTCCTTTGACTAAATCCTGAGATTTATGATTAGTGGCTTGAGTGTGTTAAGCACAAAGCAATCAAGGCTATGAGGCTTCAGTATATTGTTTGTATAAGGCCTATCGATGGGAGAATGAGATCTATTAGTCCTGGGCCTCATGGCTCAAAAGTGGTCTCAAATAATTCTAATCGATTTTTATTTAATCATTAGTATATTTGCACAGAAAATTTTTAAATAATTTGTTAAATAAAAAATACATTCAAATTATATTTTTGACCCTATTTTGTTTTCACGTTTTTTTTTATTTATTTATTATTTTTTTTTTTTCTTTTATTGTGGCTAGGGGCCTCAATAGCTGGAAGTGGCCCGGAGCTCTCTGGATTTATAGGAATTCCCGCGTCTGTAACAGCATGTATTCTTTGGTCGGTTTGCTTGCCGAAAAATTCTAATTTCCAGGAAATGAAACCATTTAACCCCCCTTCGAAATTAACTCCATCACATCTTGAAAAAAAAGTTTATAAAAGTTCCTTCTTCTAGACGGGATTCGAAACTAGGCCATTTTTCCACATGGTATGGAAGGATGGTGACTGTAATCATTGTGCTAACAGCCAGGACCTGGGTTTGAATTCTCCACAAAAACAACGAAATGAAAGTAGCAACTCTTCTGATTAAAACACCTTTCATTTTTAAATATTTTGTCAAAATATTTTTACGGAATATTTAAAAAGGGACATACAAACAAACCTTAGAAAAACACGCAATTTACAGTCAAGAGAAACCCATAGCAAGAGTTATTTGAGAGATAATCCAAACTTCCCCACAAACCACTCACTTGTCAAGTCGATTCATCAGGCATTTCCATTCTGAAACCAAAATATTTAAAAGGTTCTGTTTATTTCTTCATACTTCTTTATGAATTTGCTGATTCTAAATATTAGCTTAGATTTTGCCTGTTTTGCCCGAAATGAAAGCAAAGCAATAATACTATATCAGGTTTATTAATAAAACCTGGCAGTGGTGGCAGTTTTAATTAAAGAAAAGCCTATAACAGTTCCTCACGTTATTGACGGCATTTAAACACGGGCCTTTTTCCTCCCGATGTGGGGTTGTTGTTGTTGTATTTGGGCGCATGAGCAATTTAGACGATATGCGTGTGTTCTGTGGTTGATTTTGTGTTTATGACGAAAAATCCGAGAGTTTCCAGTAGAAAAAACCACGCTACCCTCTCCTAAGACCGACTAACTCAGCCACGTGAAAAATACCCATAAAAATTCCTCGCGTTCTTCACTGGATTCGGAGTCAGGTCTTTTCCACCTGGTGCGGGAAAGATTGCGATCCTACCAACTGTGCTACCACTAGGGTTTACAGGACAAGCTCCGACGCTGTTTCTTTATAGTTTCAGGTTATTTTTCTTCTTTCACTCGTCCAATAAATATTTACAGTCTGACCTTAGTTTTTTTGAAAGATTTGTGATTGGTTTCACATAGTTAAGACGAGAAGAGGAAACTCAATGTCCTCCCAAGATGGCCGCTACTCTGTTGGAAGCAACATAGGTAAATTTAAAATTTCGCCAGATTTGAAGTAAATTTTGAAATAAACCAGAAAACAGAAGTAACTAATAGCATCGAATATATATATATATATATATATATATAAGTTTATTATTATATTTTAATAATATTTATATACATAATAGGCAAAAATATATGCGAAGATTGAAATTTCGCGCACCTGATGGTCTTTTGAAGTGGAAATATGGAAGAAACAAAGAGAGAGATGTTTCTCTTTTATATCCGATTTTTTTTTTTTTTTTTTTGCAATTTTCAGCAGAATTAATATAATTTTTAAGTTTTTTTTAAATAAAAAGTGCAACAATACAACATGCGTTGTTTTCTTTATTTTTTTATGAAAACTGAAAAAGTTACACACAAAAAAAAAAAATCCCAAAACGTTTTGCAGAAATTGAAAGGAAAATGGGTACCTGTTAGGCGTCTCGCCATCATCTTTGCTACAAGTGAGGTGCCACCAATGCTGTATTAACTTTTGTAACAAATCTTTGCTACAAGTACTGTGAAAAAAACCAAAAAAAAAAAAAAAAAAAACCGTAGGAATCCTCCTCTGGTTAATTAAAAAAATTTCTTTAAAAATACATATTTAATGTTTCTGTCTTTTGTGTTCATTGTGATCATGACGAAACAAGAATCAAAAATAGTCGTCCATCATAGCAGCTTCTCCACCTTGGTATCTCTTCTCCATTGACAATATGTCACTGTGAAATATCTTCCCGTGCTCCTCACTGAATTTGGTCTGAAGAAATCCAGGTGAGGGCATTCTAAAATAGTCTTCACGTTAACTGCTAATCTTGTTGCCACCAACAATGTTATGCCACACCTGCTTCGGTCGTTTATACTGCTAATATCCATAGCGGAAAAGTCTGGAGATGACGTAAGCCATTGTTTGGCAGCCTTAACAAGTCCCTTGCATGTACTACTGTGGTTACAATCAGTATCCTCCCATTCTGGATAAAGAAAGCCTGAATTTGATTCCAAAGGCTGCAGGTATTTTTTCCCTGGAAATTCGCGGTTTTCTTCCAGTAAACACCAAACCGAACGAAGAACACGCGCAATATGCCGACGCCTCATAGCCTTAGTTGCTTTGATTCTTAAATGGTTGAACCCATTCCTGAGGACCCTGTACAAACCATGCGTTACAGTTACTGAAAGGGAATTAATTCATATGAGTCTAGCATCTCTTCTTTGGAATGCTAATTTCAGTCACTGTGTTAAAAGCAAAGCTATTATTCATAACAACACGCTGTCAGGTTTGTTCTTTATTCTGGATAAAAAACAAGATCGAAATTTTTTATATAAGGGCTACAACAGCTTGGGAAGAAGAAGAAGACGATTTTATCTTCTATTTTCTTCGCATTTTGTACGAAAAGTGCTGATGAAAACAACTTTATTTTGATAATCATGCACACGCTAAAGAAGTGGGCGGACTATTTATCATGTAATAAGTTATTCATCATGGGGTGTTTTGTTGAATGTGTGTTTCTATAGTAATCGTGCTATGCGCAAAACTAAATTTGAAGGGTTAACTCGGGTAATTTAACACGGAAGCGTGTCACGCCGTGAATTCATTACTGAAACAAAGTTAATGGATGAATACTAACTACTTCATCAATTATTGATGTTTTTAGATACAAGCTGACTTCATTCGAGAGCAGTTAACAAGTGATATAAAAATCCTGATAAACGATGTATTTTTATTCTTCGAACAAGCAGCTAATGAGATGCTATTTGTAATTACGATCGAAATAGCCTTTTTTTT
This sequence comes from Mastigoproctus giganteus, assembly GCF_048544385.1. Lineage (NCBI taxonomy): Eukaryota > Metazoa > Arthropoda > Arachnida > Uropygi > Thelyphonidae > Mastigoproctus > Mastigoproctus giganteus. Next base: position 193,946,597 of record NC_143582.1, on the reverse strand, counting down.
TTTTATCCTTTGATTAATCTGCACTATTTATAGTTTCATGTGATTTCGGTAAACATTTATGTTAAGTATTCATCATTCAGTGTTTCTTTTAGGGCTCAAGGTGAAAACTTTGTAAATAGAGCAGATCATCCGCGTCGTGTCGAGATTTGACCTTCAGCGTAGCTTCAAATGTGTGCAGAAGAGAACAGAAGAGGCCAGATGTGGACCGTACGTGTAATGCTGGTGAAAGTGACATATTCGAAATTTAGAATATCGTGGCGTGGACAGCAATCATTGAGATGGTTATCGTTGTGTTGTCCTCGAACGATGAATTTACTTGGGTTTGAAATACAACTACCAGATTCCTGTCCTATTATCTCAATGGTAACCAATGGTAAACCACTGACATTACAATATTATATAGGCAGGGTGAATGTACGCGTATAAAACCATCTGTGTAGTCCCGTCCCCAAGGGTAAGATGAGTTGCAGATCTCGCTCTCTCAGCCCGAAAGAGTTCAGAAACTGACGAGTAATATACATCGATGCTCAAAAGTTAAGAAACAAACGCAAAAACTAAATAAATTAGCAACCTATTATTAGATTACTGCAAAACGTCAGTAGGACGTTCGGTTTAATGCGTGTTAATAATGTACAAAGATTGGACAACTTTAAGCATGGAATTACACAGTTATGCAAATGAGTTAATGTGCAGCCAAAATTTCCACGTCGATAATTCACGCAAACATAACTTTAAACAAATTTTAGTACGGCCCCAATGAGTTAACTATAGCCTCGATTGAAGAGGACTTTAGAAATTCCTCCAATTATTGACGGGAATCGAACCCAGACTCATCCAAACGGCGTTGTATGGTGCTGCCAACTAGGCTTACGAACGCGATGTCTTCATGGGTACTGCAGTGATTACGATCGCCTTCCTTCCACGCCGTGTGGAAAAGGCTTGGATTCAAATCCCATCACTGGAGGAGAAATGTTTATATGCTTTTGTCACAGCGCGGCTCGCTAAGTTATACGATCATGGGCGAGGATTTCGTGCGGTTTTTTTTTATCATTTGTTGACCCAACAAATGAGAAAGAAGCGACGTGCTTGAGCTAACACGTGTGTTTCATGGACAAAAGAGCAATGGACCCCGTCATCTTCTCTGACAAATCGAAATTCAACCTGCATGGCTCGGATGGGAAGCGATATGGCAGAAGACAAAAATCGGAGGCAACATCCTGACTGCATAACACCGACTGTTAAAGTCCCCCGCGGGTCTGATGGTCTGGGAATGCTTAACAAGCAAGGGGTGAGGCGAATTAAGTTTATTAACGAAACGGTGAATGCAGAAACCTACACTGCTATCTTGGAGGAGTGCCTGAAACCCGTTGTTAAGGATTACCACACAGACGTCCAAAACTGCATTTTTCAACAGGACTCAGCACCTTGCCACACAGCAAAATTGGTAAGTTTATGCTATTTATATTTAATTATGAGTTTGTCTTCTTGTCTCACAAGGCTTAAGACATACTTACACCAATGTTTTCCCTCGTTTTTCTCCCTTAAAGTGCAGTCATACCTCAGAAATGTTGGCATTAGTGTTGGACTGGCCCAGCCGGCAACAGTCCACATTTGAACCCTATTGAAAATTTCTGGTACATAATGTTGTCTAAAATTGCTCAGAAGAAGCCAACAAGTAAGAATCAGCTGCATTGTAAGTGTGTGGTACCACGAAATTGGGCAACTGTATATCCAGAATTTGATTAACTCTATGCCAGATCTTTGCAAGGCTGTAATTGCAGCTCGAGGAGGAACAACAAAATGTTGAGGACTTATTTTGCTGGTTTACAGTACATAATACTATTAGGTTAGCTTGTCATTTCAGTTTGTACACGTAAATGCAATAAAATGTATGTTTGGTTGTCATGATTGCCATTTGCATGATTTTTCATATTTCCATTAATTACGCATTTTACCATTTGGGAAGATATTTATGGCAATTAGGGATATCAGGTGGAGTCTTTCTTATTGGATTTCATTCACAGAGATATATATCTCATCTAACAAATGCATTTCGAACATTTCTGCAACCCACAATGCAGCGCAAAACACGTTATTCGCAAAATTCACAAGTGAAGCAGTTTTTTTGTCCTCCACTGTATTATTGTCCATCAAAAGAAAGTCTGGGCCAATTCTTCCTGCAAAAGGGAACGAGCATAAGGACCAAAGATCTCAACTCGATATCCTACGTTGAGTGAGCGTTCCTCTCTAAAACAAGTAGAGATCTGTATGGCCATTTACCGTGATTCTAGTCCACATCATTAGACCTCTACCTTCAGAAAGTGTGGCCTTCCGTGTTATTAGGGGGGGGGGGATCTAGTTCCTTGTACTTCTGGATGAAGGTGCGATCTATATCTTGACTAGCCTGTGAAGAGAATCATGGCCCATTGCTTCCGTGGCCCTTTGGCCGAGTTTAAATAGGGTTCATTAGCTGCCCTACATTAAGATATTATACATGTTTACTGTAGACGACCCATTGTTTCTGAGGCCAGTCAAATTGCTGTTGGCATCAATTCAAATCTGTATTTCTGTGTATACCGGTTAAGGGAACCCAGGCATCTGGTCGTCGTGTATAAAGAATATCTCACGAAGCCTTCTATAGATAATATGCTTATATATAAGCAAGCTCTGAAGCAAATTACCTTGCTTTGAATTCACTATGATGAAGCTTGTTAGGGCCAGATAACAGTCGCCTTGTACGGAATTCATAAGAGAATGTTCCCAGACAGCTATTTAGGAAACAGTTTGCATATTTTAGTACTGATTTAAAAGTTTGCTTACAATGCTTCAAGTCCTATTCAACCACGTCGTTACTTCGGCGTGACTTGTCCTGCGTCAAAGCTTCATATTGCCCTAAACCTCAAGGAGTTACCCAAATGATGTCTTTATGATATTTTCACATTGATGCTATCTTGCACAAAGTAACTGGTCTCCATCCCACGTTTTTAAATTATCCCATCACGCACTGGCATACAGTTTGTGTACGACTCTATTAAAAGATATTAAAAAGCAGCCCAAACCCCGCCAGAACTCTAGCGATATACAGACATAAAGGAACGAGATTTTGCGCCACAACGCCCCTGGCCAGTCCACTCCTGACAGCAGGAACTATAAACATGACAGTATTTGAACAAGTTACTTCAATGGTCATAAGAGAGAACGAAAATACTTCATACTTCATTCTGTTTTTCTATCTGGTTATTTGATAGTATATTGATAAATGAAAACAAAGCCAGCCACCTCATTATCTGTAAGTTGAATTTTGCTTTATTGATAATGAAAATATTTTAACTGATGTTAAATATCCCTCATAGTTGAGACATTTACATCACTGGATCCCGCACGGACGAATAGGCGCGTTGTATGGTTGTTGACCATTATTTTCGTTAAATTGAGATCCGCTAAATCGAGAGTTCAGTGGATTCACCAAAACCCCTGTTTGTTTTCAAGATATATAGACCTTTATAAACTTTATAATTTTGTAATATTAATTATAAAATATATTTTTATCATGTCTAAGATAGTAACTATGTATTCTCACAAGTTAAAAACTTCGTTTTTATTAAAAGACTCGTTATAACGCATCGATCATAAATTACGTTGGCAATTTTTTTAACTTTTGTGAGCTCCCCCGCCCCTCCCCCCTGTAAAAATTGCATTAAATGGGCGCCTCCGTAGCCAGGTGGGAAGGAGCAGCAGTGCGTAGCACACGCTTCTTGATTAGACCGGGGTTCGAGCCCGTCACCACCAAATACGGAGGATGCGGAAAGGTCAGGGAAAGACCACCGCATATCCCCGAGCAATATGGCCTTAGTTGCTAATGCTCCTAAAAACCAAACCAAACCCTGTAAAAATTGCATTAAACACCTTTGATATCTTTCTTCCCGTATGACTTACGAAATTTCCCAAATTGTCATTTTATTTATTTAAAAAAAAAAAAAAAAAACTTGTTAGCAGCATTCGTGCGATTACCCATTCCTAACATATCGCAACATTTTTTGTGTAATTTGCAAATTAATCCTTAAATAGTTATCGGTTGCTAAACGTATGCTGTTCTGCTCTTACATACATACGTCTGTTCCGGCTGACAGATGGCGCCAGTGACATACAAACACGTGTTTTAAAAATTAAATTAGCAAGATTATCTGAATATTGTGTATACATTTTCTCTTTTTTTTAACACAGAAGTGTTTTCATCACGAATGCCGTTATCAATAGAGTTGAGCAAAAGACAAGTTATTTTTTGTAGCTTGAATGCTTATTCGATAATAAAAGATATCCTAGAGCAAAACTTGAGAGAACTGAAGCAAATGTTACCTCTTAATCACCGTGACCTAGAGGTAACATTGAGTTATCACAGGACAACCTAGGACAACTTGATAAAAGAAAATCGCGGTTATACTACTCTATTCGCATATAATATTTTAAAATCATTGGGCTGAAGCCTACGTCTGTTTCAGGTAATTGCACTTCCCAGTGTCACGATGGAACTCTACCGGTAAGCTTATTTTATACATAACCGAAACTTCTTTTGTATTAAAACAGTGTTTCTCAAACTTACAATAATCGCGTACCCCCTTTAGAGAGCTTAGTCTTACCGGCATACCCCCTTTGCCAGCTTAGTCTTAACCAGTAACTCGTATGAGCGGAACTTACTGTAATTTTATTGAATTTTTTTTTGCAGCTAAAAAAAAAAAACGATGATAAAGTAAATAAAAAACAATTCTGTCGTTAACCCTTTTAAGCCCTCTTGTGTACTGGGGGTATGCGTACTGCACTGTGGGAAGCACTGTATTAGAACGTCCTGAAACCGTCCCGAAAATTGTGTTCCAGAAATTTATTTCTTTTGCCTCATTTCTTTTACCAAATTAAAATGAGCACTCTGGTTTGTTGTAGCCGTGGCTTCAGAGGTTGTTGTCGTTTATTTAGAGCCAAATAACCTAATAAGGCTATGAGATGTTGGTGTATTGTGTCGGCAAAAATATTTACATTTTATGATTAGTTTATCCCTTTTGCAGAATGAAATACCGGGATACACTCTCTTGAGACTGATTAACTCGGCCATGAAAAGAGCTCATAGAATTCTCCCTTCCCGTGAGAGGATTGTAACCACAGTTCTTTACATATAGGTCAAAAATTCATTAATAAGCTGTATTTCATTAACTATTCGCTTTAATATGCAACGTGACGAGTGTCCGTTTCACTAGTTCCGAACACAACAGTGGAACTGCAATTATTTATCCAAAAATGCAGATAAGAAGAAAATATGCTTCTGTAAATGTTAATTGATTAAATATATTCTTGATGAAACGAAATGTTAAAGAAATATCCTCTGCGTAACTCTGTAAGACTTATTTAGAGTTAGTGGGGTTGAATTAATCATAATCATCAGCCCCAGCCAAGGATAGGCTGGGGCTGATGATTTCATCAATCATTGCAATGAAAAAAAAAAAAATAATAATAATAAAATATGAGAGCTAAAATTATCATCAAGGAAGATCTCATTAAATGCTGATCTGGTCCTATCTTTCTGCATACTATATGATTCTAATATCGTATGAAAGTGAGGGGCTCACATCTGGTGAGTATGGGCTTGGCACACCCAGGGTCCTCAGCTGGATATCATCATTCTTCTCTTTCTTGGTGATTTCCTTCTACTTCTCTCTCTCTCTCTCTCTCTCTCTCTCTCTCTCTCTCTCTCTCTCTCTCTCTCTCTCTCTCTCACACACACACACACACACACACACACACACACACACACACACACACACACACACACACACACACACACACACACACACACACACACACACACACACACACACACACAGGGTAACTCAGAAATTTTTTTTGGCTGGTGCAGCATAAGCCTCAGACTTCCTTGCACCACATGGCTAATAATAATAATAATAATAATAATAATAATAAAACTGGACTTTGAGATGGCCTCTGGTGTTGAAACAAATGCACCAACTATCCTAAGACGGCTTTCGGAATGTCGTCTGCATGCCTATCAGCCCAAGAAGAAGCCTTTGTTGACCCAACAAATGAGGAAGAAGCGAATGCATGGGCTAAAACGCATGTTTCATAATAAAAGAGCAATGGGACACCGTCATCTTTTCTGACAAATCAAATTCAACCTGCATGGCTCGGATGGGAAGCGATATGGCAGAAGATGAAAATCGGAGGCATACCTTCCTGACTGCATAACACCGTCTGTAAAGTTACCCGCCGGTCAGATGATCTGGGGATGCATAACAAGCAAAGGGCTGGGGCGAATTACGTTTATTAATGGAACGGTGAATGCAGAAACTTACACTTATCTTGGAGGAGTGTCTGAAACCCGTTATTACGGATCACCACAGACGTCCAAAACTGCATTTTTAAACAAGACTCAGCACCTTTGTTGTCAGCAAAATTGGTGAGTTTTATGCTATTTTATAATTAGATTTAATTATGAGGTTGTCTTCTTGTCTCACAAGGCTTAAAACATATTTACACCAATGTTTTCCCTCGTTTTTCTCCTTTAAGGTGCAGTCATACCTCAGAAATTCTGACATTACAGTGTTGGACTGGCCCAGCCGGCAACAGTCCACATTTGAACCCTATTGAAAATTGCTGGTACATAATGTCGTCTAAAATTGCTCAGAAGAAGCCAACAAGTAAGAAACAGCTGCATTGTAAGGGTGTGGTACCACGAAATTGGGCAACCGTATATCCAGAAGATGATTAACTCTATGCCAGATTTTTGCAAGGCTGTAATTGCAGCTCGAGGAGGAACAACAAAACATTGATTTATTTTGCTGATTTACAGTACATAATACTATTAGGTTAACTTGTCATTTTAGTTTGTACATGTAAATGCAATAAAATGTATGGTTGGTTGTCATGATTGCCATTTGCATGATTTCTCATATTTCCATTAATTACGCATTATACTCTTTGGGAAGATATTTATGGCAATTAGGTATAGCAGGTGGTCTTTTTATTGGATTTCATTCACAGAGATATATATCCTATCTAACAAATGCATTTCGAACATTTCTGCAACCCATAATGCAGTGTAAAACATCATTTGGAAAATTCATAAGTGATGCAGTTTTTTTGTTCACCACTGTACTTTGTATTTTTATTATGTGTTAAAAATAATTTATACTATATCATAATAAACAGTTTATTTATTTTTATAGATCACTAATGTTTGGAGCGTTTCTCCTGATATGTTGTTCATTGATCGAAGGGCTTCAAAGGTATGTTAATCTTAATAAATACTGTTATGAAATTCTAAGAAAGCAAATGAGGTACAAATTTAGAACATTGGCTAGTCGACCTTTTGTTAACGTATTCATTCAAGCTCTGGTATATTTTAAAGTGTGACGAATATGGAAATTGCAAGATTCATAGAAATAACAAGCATGTGTACATTAAAACTTCGAAATAAAATAGCTAATGATATATTCTGCCCCCGTTTAAAATCATAAATGGTTAAACCACCAACTAAAATGCAATTGTCTCAATGCTCACTGTAGAACGAATTTCGCTTTACTACGAGTTAGTATTGGCAGTAGTAATCTGATTTTAGGAGCATCAGCGACTAAGGCAATATTGCTCTGGCCGTATATATTGTCTGTAAACTGGGTGCATTCTGATGTCGATTTTCTTTTTTGCAGAACGAAAAATCTGAGTTTCCGGGAGAAAAACCATGCTACCCTCCCCTGAGACCGACTAACTCAGCCACGTTGTGAAAAAGTCCCATATAAATTCCTCCCATCATCGATGGGACTCGAACTCAGGTCTTTTTCCACTGGTGGGAAGGCAGTACCACGAGGGCAGTACAGTATTGGCAGAGGCGAAAATGGGGTATGGTGAGAATGGCGTCAGCCAGAGGTACTGGGCCATACGATTCATCGTAGGTGCTGAATGGTTCGACTTAGAATTTTAAAATAAATTAATGTTTATTTAATAATTTAATTAAATACTACGGTATTTTAAAAATAAATTCTAAATCAATTATTATAAAAGCCGTTTTTTTTAATAAAAGTACCATATCGTGGATAATTTAATAGCAATTATTTTTATGTTTCAAGAATATTAATTAATATTATTATCATTTAATTATTTTTAATAATTAAATGATAATAATAGTTACCCTTCTGAGTGTTGGCAACATGACGCAAGAAAGCAAAGCTTATACATTGTACACTGAGTGGACAGAAATCATGGGATACTTACCTAGTAAAGGGTAGACCTACATTTAGCCCGGACAAGGGCAGTCACACGGCAAGGCATTGAGTCCACTAGTTTATGAAAGCGTTCCACAGGTATTTCCATCCATGCTTGCTGCACCACCGTTCATAATTCCGTCGCATTCCTGGGTGGAGGAGCCAAAGCTCAAACAGACTTATCACAGCATCCCAAATATGCTCCACAGGGTTCATGTCCGGTGAACGGAGAGGCCATTCCATGGTGGTAAAATCTGCGGAATGCTCTTCAAACCATGTTCTAGTCACCACGGCTCTGTGGGGAGGCGCTTTGTCCTGCTGAAAGACTCTATTGCCCTTTGGGTGCACGATAACAATGAAAGGATGCAGATGGTCTGCAAGGATGGACATATAACCTGGTCCGTTCAGAGATGCGTCTAGACGTACCACAGGTCCCAACGTGAGCCAATTGAAACGCCTCAGACCATTACCGACCGTCCACCTGCATGAACAGTTCCTTGTTAACATGTCAGGTGCATTGCTTCGTGCAGTTTCCGCCAAATACGCACGCTTCCAACGGCTAGAAATAACTGGAAAGAGGACTCATCGGACCAGGAGGCCCGTCTCCAACCATCCGAGGTGCAGTGCCGATGTTCTTTCGCCCAGTTGAGGCGTAGAGTCCCGTGTCGTGTTGTGAGCAATTGAACTCTGGTAGTCGGCAGATCCCATAATCTGTTGCGGCTAATGATCACCTGATAGTCTTGGTGGAGACGTTTCTGGCAACTCCCTCGTTGAAGTCGGCTGTGATTTATGCCACTGTCGCTCTCCGTTTGTCTGAAACAATGCGAGACAACCGTCAACGGCCACGTTCATCCATCACCTTTCTCCAACCACAGTGCCGTCCGCGATGAGATTTTATTCCGGAAATGGCGTATTCCCGATACACTGTTGAAACTCCATGGCTGAGTTAGTCGGTCTCAGGCATAGATAGCAAGGTTTTTTCCCTCGGCAACTCGGGTTTTTCGTCCAGCAAAACAGGCAAATCGACCAGAGAGCACACGAAATTTACAGACATAATACACAATGCACGGCAGATGAATTTAATTATTCTGGTGGCCTTAAAATAATAGTTAGTCCATAAAGCAGTAGCTAGTTAGATACACTGTTGATACTGTCGAACGGGGATAGTGCAATTTCTGTACTACCTCCGAGATAGAGTGACCCATGCGCCGGGCACCCACTATCGTCCCTCTTTCAAATTCGTTTTACTCATAACGTTTAGTTTATCCATACTGACATCGAATTACCGTCTACGTGAAAGCAGTGAACCCACCTGCCAAGCGGTGTAAAGCATTTATTGGCCATCCCTTTGGTGCAGTTGGTTTACCAAGTTTGCCATACGTTTCGCAGTTCATTTTAAATTCTCGCCTTGTTAAGCTTAGTGTCTGTTTTCAACTCGATTTAGATTCCTAGGTGCTCAAGGTTTTTATTTTTTCCTGAGATGATATGAGGATGCTCTGTAAATGACCTCCACCTCTAGAGGCAGGTTCCCTGCTAGAACTTTAAGCCCATTAGCATTAAATAAATCTTTATTTGTCCTACCAAATTTAAAATATAGTTACCCTTATGATGATATTCAGCTCAGGGCCCTGGGTGTGTCAAGCCCATACTCGCCAGCAAATCAGTACCCTGTGATAACTGCCAAATGCTTATTGATACTGTACGACGTGCTCACATGGTAGTCAGACGTAGTTGTGTGTGGGGGGTGGGGTAAAGAGTTAGATTTTTATTATATTTTATGTATTCCTTTCTTATTATTAATTATAATTTCTGTTAATTATGTTTTAATTTCTGTTATTAATAAATCTCTTTATACTTTCAGACCCACCTCTCTTAACTTTGTATTTCCCCGTTTATTTTCCCCCTAACTTACCCCCTCCCACCTGACTTGTATACTGCACAGAAGATCACAGATTCTGGGGGAATAGAAGTTCGTGTATGTCTCCTCTGGACTGGCTGAGTATTCAGAATGACTCATACTACATTTGATAAACATATACAATATTGTTTATTCACAGTATATACAGTAAAAGAATATATCATACATCATCATTTGGGGATTATGTTAATTACTAGCATTATATGTGTGCTAAAATGTAAAGATAATCACAACTCATATATCATGTCTCTTCATGTCTTTCTGCCTTTTCTCTTTCTGGTTTAGTTTACATCTCACAACATTCTCTTGTCTTCTAACAATTTAAACTTCCCAACAGGGATTACAGCAGTGAGCATAACACCTTTATGTGTATTTTCCTAGATTTATAAATCCCCGCTATAATCTTTCTTTAATTATCCCTTCCAAAATAATTTACATGTACATAGAACACTTTTACGTCTCAACTTAAAACATACCAGTCTCGAGGACATGTATCTAAATCTTCCTTGCTTTAACTTATCCTTGAGATGAAGTACATATATCTATATCTTATTAACGTTTTCCTTCCTTTTATGCTAAACACTACCAAATCTACTATCAACTAAATAAAGACATTTCCTAAAGTCCTTCCCCTCAAATCTATCTTAAAATTATTATCTCGTACTTACATAACAACTTAGGGGATCACTCTTTATACAACCTTTTTCTCAGCTCAGGGGCGACCATCATCATCAATATAGGGCATCATCAGACTCCTACTGGAATTAGTCATCGGCTAAGGAACTGCTGCTCATCTACAGGAATTCTCCTTCGTTCAGGAACTCACTCTTTTCTCCATAAACGGGTTGCTCTGGCCCGCTTTGGGCGTCTGATCAGCTCGACGATACTGGGGTGCATAATAAAATTATCAGGACTCTCCTTACTGCTCTATCGAGAAGCCAGACTTTATAACTCTTTCTTATCTTTCTATACTGAGACTTTTCGATCCTTATCACTCAGCTCCAGCATATGTGTTTCTATCTTTCATTGGGCATCTCCTTCCTATTTCTGCGTTGCGACTGACCTCTCCCAGAACTTGCCTATTGTCTTTGCGACAAACTGTTTCAATTTCCACTACCAGCGATTCTCCCGGCACTTCTCGGGATTTCCTTCCGGCCGCACATCACTCAGGCCCACACACAGGAACTCTCAAAACTTCCAAAACTGCCCAAACTGTCAAAAACTGGAACTGTCACTGTCTGCCAAAATCTCATTTCTCTGTCCGCTACTCTCCAGCGATTCTCCCGGCACTTCTCGTGATTTCTTTCCAGCCGCACATCACTCAGGCCCACCCACAGGAACTCTCCAACTTCCAAAAACTCCCAAACTCTCAAAAACTGGAACTGTCCTTCCTCCTGTTTCATCTTCTTTTGTTTCAGCCACTCCTTCTATTCTGATCCAATCGCAGTTCGTTCTTCATCATCTCTATATTCTCATTTGCCCTCTCCCACTTCCTCCGTTTTCTTGGCCCTTCCCTTTCCTGGGGAAACATCCGAGTTCTCGAAATTTCTAGAAGCTTCGATAAACTTCCGGAAGTCTAGAAATTTCTAGATATCTCCTTGTGATCATTCCTATTCACTTACCGCTATTAGTCCACTCTGTTTTTTCTCTACCGCTCCTTGAAATCAGTAAGTGCTCAAGGAGTCGGTTAGTTTTATTAGCATTAGCATTAGCATTAGTAGAGGCATTTGATGCAAGAAAGCAAGCTTATGCAGCATCAGCCAAAAAAAAAAAAAAAAACCCACTTCCACTTCACCCCTCTCTTCGTTCAAAATACCTGTCCAGCTGAGCCTTAAACTTATTTAGGCTATCAACCTCCACTACAAGGGATGGAAGTCTGTTCCACCAACCAACCACCCGCTGGCTAAAGGCAAATTTCCGCACGTCTATCCTACATCTGTCTTTCCTCAATTTGAATTTATGCCCTCTCAGGTGATTTTTCTGAGCTAGAGGAAGAATCCCATCAGCATTGAGCATGCTTACACCATTCAAGGCTTTATACACCTCTATCAGATCACCTCGCTGGTGCCTAGTCTCCAGACACTGTAATTTGCAAAACTTAAGCCTTTCTTCGTAAGAGCACCCCTTTGTTCCATTCACTAATCTTGTTGCCCTTCTCTGTACTCGTTCCAGCAGCTCTACATCCTTCTTGAAATGAGGCCTCCAGACCTGTATACAGTACTCAAGGTGTGGCCTGACCAATGCCTTATACAAGGGAATAATCACCTCCTTATCCCTGCTGGAAAAATTCCTGTATATCATTGACAATACACCATGAGCTACTCTTGCAGCCCGTCTGCACTGCTCAGGGAACTTCATATCTGCCTGCACAACCACCCCCAAGTCCCTTTCATTCTCTACCACTGTCAGTGTAGTACCACAGAGTTGATACGTTGCTCTGGGGTTGCTGTTTCCCATGTGTAGTACTTTACATTTGTCAATGTTAAACTTCATTTGCCACCTCTCAGCCCATCTGCTCAACCTTTCCAGATCCTGTTGCAGCAGCATAGTGTCAGTAGTGTCCTTGACAACCCTGCCTACCTTTGTATCGTCTGCAAACTTGGACATTAAGCTTGATATACCATCATCAATATTATTTATAAATACAGAAAACAATAATGGACCCAACACTGAGCCCTGAGGGACTCCACTAATAACATTAGTCCACGATGAGCAGTGTCCATTGATTACCACTCTCTGTCTTCTCCCCCTCAACCACCCCTTTATCCATAGCAGCAATTTGTCTCCAATGTCACACTGCTCCAATTTGTGTAGGAGTCTTCCATGTGCAACAGTATCAAAAGCCTTTCTAAGATCCAAGTATATAATATCAAAGTTATTCCCTGCATCCAGTTCTTTTGTGACTGCATCATAGTATCCAATCAAGTTGGTCAGGCAAGACTTCCCTTTAACAAAACCATGCTGTGTCTGAGCTATAACTGAAGTCTAGTCTAAATGATCCTGCAGTGCTTCTTTAACCAGTGCCTCCATTAATTTTCCTGGAACAGAAGTTAAGCTCACAGGTCTATAATTACTTGTGTCAGCCTTTGATCCTTCTTTGTGAATTGGGGTCACATTTGCACATTTCCAGTCTATGGGTACCTCCCCTGAGTCCAAGGAAGCTCTCATAATTATGGCTAAGGGTTTGCTTACTTCCTTTGCTGCCTCCTTTAATATAACTGGATAGATCCCATCCACCCCAGGTGCCTTTCTTGTGTTTATCTTCAACAGTTTCTCCTCCACTTTACTCCCAGTTATTTCAAGATTCTGTAGCTTACTGCTAGAGTTGAATACACCTCTGGCATTCCCCTTGCTGAATAACTCCTCATGTGTGAATGTCGATGCAAAATATTCATTTAGTTTGTTAGCTACCTGTTTGTTAGCTACCTTATCTAGCGGCTAGCCATTACCACAGGTGTATGCCGCATCCAGGGTTCCCTCCACCCTCTTAGTCTTTAAAATTCTTCCTCTCCACAAGGGGGAGTCGGTTCCCTTGTTCTTTTCTTCCAAAGAGCTGCCCACTTTCTGTTTATAGCGACTTGAACTGGCCTTACGGTGCTCCCATTGTATTTTTGTGCCTTGTCCAGCTAACCCCCCCGTTGTTACGCTAATCCTCCCCTAATTAACTGTACGGTACAGAGCGATCGCAATCTAAGCTGAAAATCATCCTATGTACATAATATTATTTAATATATATTTTTTTTTTCTTGTTATGTTATAATATTTATAACATAACATTCCTTAGGATAAGTGTAAAAATTTGGTTCTTACAGTTGCGTGCATTGCATCTAAATGGCCCTGGGTTTTCTGTCAATATATTTATACCAGATGCTGGCATTATATGTGGCCACCAGGTTAAAAAAGATGTTGAAATTTAAATTGAAGGGTTTGAATTTGAGTCCCATGCCTTGCGATATGGGTGAGCAGGATGAAATAATTTTTGATCTTGTGTTGCAATTACTATACATGTGAATGCTACGTTTATGCAGTTTCTTGCGTTTAATAAAAATTCGAGCAATCCTGTGAATACTTCAATCACAGGATTGCAGTATTCACAATCCTGTGAATACTTCAATCACAGGATTGCAGTATTAGTATTAGTATTAGTAACGGCCGCATGGTGCAAGAAAGCCTATGGCTTATGCTGCACCAGCCAAAAAAAAAAAAAAAAAAAAAATCCGAACAAAACAATGATAAAAACAAAAAAAAAAATAAATAAATAAAATAAATAACTAAATAATAATAATTAATAAATAAATAAAAAAATAAAATAAAATATAAATAAAAAGGAAATTAAACCTATCATCCTATGCGCTTCCCTTACCCGAAAGTACTATCCAGATGACCTTTGAATTTCCCCAAACTGTCGGCCTCTACCACCCATGAAGGCAACTTATTCCAATAATTTATAACTCGCTGGCTAAAATAAAACTTCCTGCAGTCCAATCTAAACATTTCCCCCCGTAACTTGAATTTACGTCCCCTAGTTCTAGCATCATTTATAATCTTGAAAATTTTGTCCTCATTCATTTTACTGATGCCTCTCAGAGCCTTAAACACCTCAATCAAATCTCCTCTAAGGTGTCTAGTTTCCAAACTCTGCAACCCACATATTCGAAGTCTTTCTTCATAAGGACGCCCTTTTGCCGATCTCACCAGGCGAGTTACCCTTCTTTGCACCCTTTCAAGAAGCTCGATGTCTTTCTTTAGGTGCGGTCTCCATACTTGAACACAGTATTCCAAGTGTGGTCTAACATAAGCCTTATATAATGGGATTATCACGTCCCTATCTCTACTTGCAAAAGTACGATAGATCATCGATAGGACACCATGGGCCTTCCTTGCAACCTGTTTACAATGCTCAGAGAATTTCATGTCTGACCGTATCGTAACACCCAAGTCCCTTTCCTCCAGTACTGGGTTTAGTTGAACTCCACCAAGTGAATAAGTTATTTTGGGATTACTGTTTCCCAGGTGTAATACCTTACACTTTGTTGGATTAAAGCACAGCTGCCATTTTTCTGACCATTCTTGAAGTCTATCTAGGTCTCTCTGAAGAAGCTCAGCTTGCCAGTGATCATTAACTACTCTACCAATTTTAACATCATCTGCAAATTTAGACATCACGCCCTCTATCCCTTCATCAGTATTCACAATCCTGTGAATACTTCAATCACACGAGCCGAGGCTGACAGTACTTTTCACCTGACAGAAAGGATGCAGTCAGTATATAACTGGTTCTAGGAACATGAAAGTTAAATGAGCCTACTGTGACCTGCTCAGTCACCTGGTCCCAATCCAATTGAGTTCCAGTGACTAAGGTCTTTGTATCACCATCCAATCTGCTACAATTGTGAGAAGCAATTGAGGCAACATCGGCCAGCATCCTTGGGTAGCCTATACCATGGCAAATCCAGGCTGTTTTGGGAGGAAAGGGAGAACTAATCGAAATTAGATCGGTGTCGCTAATAGTGAGTACTCAATGTAGAAAAAAAATCCCAACTATTATTTTTGGCCACCCGAGTAATTAAATTCATCTTCTGTGTGTGCATTGTGTGTTATGTCTGTAAATTCTGTGTGTTCTATGGTCGATTTCCCTGTTTTGCTGAACAAAAAACCTTAGTTTCTGGGGAAAAAACCTTGCTATCTACACCTGAGACCAACTAACTCAGCCACAGAGTGAAAAAAAGTCCAGAAAAGTTCCTCGCATTATCAACGGGATTCGAACCCAGGCCTTTTCCACTCGATGTGGGAAGGACGGTGACGATACCACTGTGCTACCGCGCAGAAACTCAGTGTAGATAACACCTAATTGAATTATAATTTCACTTAAATTATAATTCAGTCTCCTAATGAAATTGCTCTTGCGGGTAGCACAGTTGGTAGGATCGCTATCTTCCTCACACCGGGTGGAAAAGACCTGAGTTCGAGTCCGTCGATGATGTGAGGAATTTTTATAGGCCTTTTTCATAACGTGGCTGAATTAGGCAATCTCAGGTGAGGGTTTTTTCTCCCGGAAACTCGGGTTTTTCGTGCAGTAAACAGAAAATCGACCTCAGAACACCTAATTTACAGACTATAAACACAGAGCAATATGGCTTTAGTTGTCGATGCTCCTAAAACCCTATTACAACAACAACCAATTAAATTATGAAGTAGCGAAAAGATAAATTCTAGGTCCTTTCGAGATTTGCGAATCGACCTCCCTTGCTTGTTACAATACTAGTAAGAAGGCATTTTGTTATTAAATTTAATGGTGAAAAATTATTGTTTATCTCTTCTTGTATGTTTCGTTAATATTGTGGTTTATTTGTAAATATTTACAAAAAAACGTAATATTTGGAATCAAAATTAATATTGAATTTATGTTTTAGTTAAAAGTTTATCCAACACATGCTTTGAAGTAATTCAAAAATTAAAATTATCATCAGGAACTGAACAATTTGAGTACTGCATTAATATAAAGTGGATAAGTAACATTTTTTCTCCCTTAATAGATTTATATTTTTATTCCCGGTTATTTTGCATTTATGCATAAATACAAAATATGAAATGTCAGTATGTTAAGTCTGTAAATTGTATATGTACTGTGGCCTGTTTTTGGTTCTTGCAAGATGAAAAATTCGCGTTCAAAAGAGAGGAAGAAACAGCACTGGATTCACCATGGGACAAACGCACATAGAAGTGCTCTTTTTCCAGCAGTAGGAATTGAAATGTCCTTTTGAAAACAGCATGCGCGAGCAGCGATGCTATCCACGTCCTCAAGGACTTATCCACGTCACGAGCATTTATTACCACTGAAATGCTAGGAAGATATTCAGCTCAAGAAATTGGTACACATATAACAGATGATTACTTAATAACGCAGATTTTCTGACCTGTTTAACTTTATGCAACAGCAAACTCATCAAAAATCCTTGAAGCCCCTAGGACAAAGCTGTGCAAAAGGGAGGAAGGGGAAGGAATTCGTGGATGCACAGCATCTGGGTCTTGATACTTCCTTCAGTAGAAGGAAGCTTATAGCCTAGCTATAGTGAAAAGTGATTCCATTCCACAGTTATATCTTTTGAAAAGGGATGGAATTATGGAGGAATATCCTTGATACAGGTTCAAACAGTATTTTTGGGTTTCCTTACCATTGAGTGCACATGGCATGCTCTAAGTGAGCCCATGTGGCAAGACAACCATCTTCAGTTCTCCCCGGGTCTGATGAAATTAGCCAGGTAATTGTTATTTATAGACATTTCATCAAACAAGTGATTAATCTGCTTCTTTTTAGATTCTGAATGTACTGGCGAGCGCGCGTGTGCTTGCGAGTGCGAGTGCAATTTTGTGTTAAGTGCCAAGGCAATTAAAACTATGTGTACCAGTATATTGTGACTATAGCTGCGTGAGTATATTCTGCCGTGCTGGATCAGATTCATTGCGTCGGGTCTGGTGGTCTAAAGGGTCTATTATCCATGGCGTACAGTTGGAGATTGCTGGATAGTACCGTTATTGGTTTTGGAGGTTCCAGTGCATGTGAAACAGCAGCTGAGGAAATATTCAGTTGAACTGTGATTTTTGAAGTTTATAGTTGTGCCATCCAGACTATTGAATATTATTGTTGTTTTATTATATATATATATTTTATTATTATTAATTTTTTTTTCCCTGCTGGCTCCCTGGTATGGGCAACCCAGGGCGCGGGATTGCTGGCACTCACTGGTATTGCACTACCTCCAGTGGGTGCGGGATTTCAAGTGCGAATAGCGCTACAGTAAAATCAGACTCAGGTAATTTAACATACTTTTTAAGGACTGCTTTGTAAAGATTATATATTCCCAAGTTCTCTAGGTAGATTTGGGCTTATGCCTGGGAGCTACCCTGAATAAGAACACACTTGCACACACACACACGAGAGTTTAATGTTTGTCAGAGCATATAATTATATGTAAATATATCTTGTATATAAATCATGTATATACTTGTATGTACATAATGTTGAGACTATATTGTGTGTAATTAATAAATGAATGAATGAAAAATATAGCTGCGTGAACCCTTCGGTCGGTTTGCTCCTTTTTCCGTACTTAAAATCCGGGTTTTTTTGGAGAATAGAAAAACGTATCTCCCTCTAAAGACCGACTAACTCGGCCACGTTGTGATCAAAGCCAATAAAATCTCCTTTCGAAACGGGATTTGAACCAGAGCCTCCTTTTCCACATGCATGGAAATTAGCATTGGTAATCACTGTACTACCGCAAGGGTAGTTTTTAATTGGTATTGATATTTATATAGTGAAACCCTATTATAGTAATGTCTAGACTGCAATAATTTTCATCACTGAATCCGAGAAATAGTTATATTAGACGCCAAAAAATAAAATAAAATAAAAATAAATAATACGTTTATGTATACGCAAATTCTTAAGTTTCGCTGAAAGAGGGCGAAAAAACTGGTGTAGCTACTTTGAACACATGTACTGTACTTGATGATACTTATCACAGATGTGATGATTGATTTGAAGGTATATGTTTTGTAATTTATTGAATCGGACGTTCTCTGTATATATTTAAATGTGAAATATTTTTCTGTCGTAGGCGTAATTCAAAAGAAAGAAAAAGATAGGCAATACACAGTTTGATTATAATTTTATTTATACTTTCATTGATACGAATACGTGTGTATTAAACACGTATTGATACGTATGTATTAAACGTATACATCATTGATACGAGTACGTATATACGTGTACAGAGGTCAGCAAGATAGCTCGTGAGGCAATTATTTTTAATCTGTCACTGCCGCCTTTAGTGGGTCTATGGGATACCCCTCTTTGTTTTCATTATAAAAAGTAATATTTAGTTTTTTTACCCAATTGCAAACTGTTATCTGTTAATTATGATTTGCTAAACTCGATTAAAAATATTAACGAAAATAAACGAAGCTAATAATGATAACAACGAAGAAAGTTTTTACCGTATATTTTAGAATTTTCATAGAGGGTCACTTATCCCCCCGGATTGAAACACAGTGCTTGCGTGACGTCTAGCAGAAGCAACATTTTTTTATTTTTTTCAGCTGCTGGCGTTTAGTTGGCAAACTAAAGCCCTGTGGCAAGGTTAGGCACCTGTTGTTGGAGTTTCACAGATGCCTTGTGGAATTAGGAGTTGTCTAGCAGAAATATTGCCTGGCATCTGTTAAACACAAAAAATGAATGGCTTGTAATTCATAGTATATTGAAATGAAAACAAAATACTGTATAACCAGTTAGAGGATATTAAAGGAAACAAGAGGTACAACTTTTAAAAAATAACAGAAAAATTTAAATTAGACATTACTTTGTTGATTTTTTTTTTTTTTTTGATTTGGTAGTTATTGGCGCATCGGCTTCTGTGGCCATATTGCACCTCCCAAGGTTTTTGCAGTACTTTGATCCAAGCCCGAGGCGGGAATCGAACCCGCGACCTTTGGGTTGCCGGGCAGGTACTTTACCCACTCGGCTAGCCCGGTCGGCTCATTACTTTGTCTGTTACATGCCATGCTAGTAGTCAGAGATTAAATAAGGGACCTCTCACGTCATATGATGTTTGTGTATCAACAGATGAATGAGATAATACTGGATTTTGGTAATCTGGGGATGCATAATCCTGAGTTCTTGAGCAGCTGTGCTTTTACACCTTGGTAAATCTGACCTCATACAAAGTTTAAATTTTTGTGAAGCCCAGTGTAGTTACCCCTGCCTAATGCTGGCTGTGTGTGCGCATGTGTTTTGTTGCCGACTTTTCAATTTTAGCACAGGGAGGGAGAGATATAGATGGTAATGTCCCAGTGGTAACATGTGCTAACATTGAGATACACTGTAAGATTGAGCCGAAATTCTGTTACAAAAAATGCAAGCCCATCATTAACATAATTCTTGCTTTGGTTTATTATCTGTGGTAGAGTAGTTATAATGAAGTTGGGACAGCTCCTTTTGATTAGTGAAGCACAAATGGCAAAGTATATTTAGAATCAGCAGAGGGGCCAAAACAATGCTTATGTTTTCTAAGTTAGCAGACTGCAGGGTGGCCTCTCCCATTCCCATATGTATGTAGTATAATGTAGATATTTGAATTAATTTTTTAAAATTAAAATCATATTTTATTTTTCTTTTCTTGCTCTCATATAGTTGAGTGGTCAAGCACAAGGGTACAGGGCATGACTTCTGAGTGGATCGTGGTTCAAGCTCATGTGACTGTTAAATACAGTTAATGATTGTGCTCATTGTTGTACCCAAGTTGTAGAGTCCTCTGAGGAATGATCATGCTAGGGTACTAACAAGAACATTATTTAATATAACAGTTGGTTAATTAAATACCATTTAGTCCCTCCCCACCACCCAATTTACCCGTGAATGAATAATCTATTTTATTCAGCAAAGCAAAAGTTTCATAAACTGTACTTCAAACTGAAGTACAGTTTATGAAACTTTTGCTTTTTTTCCCCCTTTTTCCTTTATTCTCCTTTTTTTTCTTGTCCATATGTCAGTTTTCTTTTTGTCTTATATCCTGTCGTGTAGACTTTTAGTTTTAAAATGTCTTCATACCCACAAATCTCAATACAAGAACATTTTACCACAATGATTAGCATTCGGGACAAGCAAACCAGTTGCTGCTTTGTTGACACTTGGGAAAATATATTTATTATTTATTTAATTAACATTATCCTTAAATTGTTGACAATAATTCTATTCAATTACAGAGATGGAACATGGTTATATCTCCATGACTACTGTAGAACTACTAGAACATTTTTTACTAGCTCATTAGCAGTAGTAGTTTGATAAACATATCTCCATATTACAGATTACCACTGATGGTTATGGTGAAAGTGAACACACAAAAACGTGTAACCTTTTGACTTCATTAAATTTTTAATCTTTTTTGTGATTTTGAAGCAGTGAAATAATTATTCATAATCTTTTTATTTAAAGAAATATGCAAAAATGTAAAGTTAAAAACATGATATATCAAATTATTGCAGAATTCTTTTTCAAGAAAATTGCTTGAAGAAAAAGATTCTGTTATAGTCAGTCAGACCTGTACTACCGAATCTTATTTACAAAAAAAATACATGAAGCATTTCTTTGCTGGCACACACCCAGGATTTTTCTATGGAGTGGGCTGAGGATCAGAGCTGCTCTGAGAAAATTAGCATTTTTTTTTTTTTTTTTTTGATTAAGTTCATTTGGGAGCAATTGAAGTTTGACAACCCCCCCCCCAAGTGAACCACTGTTTCCATATAAGAAATTATGAAAGAATTGGGTGGTTCACAAAGTGTGTGTGTGTATATATATATATAAAAGCAACTACTGTAAAAACTAATAGATATTGAACTTAGATGAATTCTTAATATTTGCATTTTATTACATTCCATATGCTTTATGTTGAAACTATTTTTACCCCAGGTTTGAAGAGAATAAAATGGTAATCCTGCTGTATGCACCAGCAACAAGCAAGGGCTAGGTATTTCTGGAATGGAAATCAAATAGATAACAAATGTGAAAATTACAGAGATGCATTAACAAATTATTGCATTAATTACTGCAGTTCTGCTGATCTTAGGCAGATAGAGTACAGTATCCCCATGATTTATTCTGGATTTTTCAGCTCACAGAGCAAGAAAATCACACCCCATGAGAATCTACTTGTATAGACATAATACAAAATCTGCATGCTTTTTTAGTGTCATTTTTTATTTTCCACATTTGAACAGATTAACAACATATATTAATCAAGGCCTTCAAATTGAACCAGGTTTATAGATAACTTTTAATCTTACGATTATTTTTGTGTGTGTTATACAATGGAGTTGCTCATCTTGACAAGTAAATAATGTTTGAAAAAAGGGAAGAGCTTTTTTTAAATTTTTTATTCCATGTTGGATGATTCTTATGAAATATAAATCTTAACATCAATACAAGGACATTTGTCAAATTTAGAGAACATCTGCATTTTTTTAGGTGTATTAAATTTTCAGTTAAATTTTCATTTAACTGTCTGTTATAATACAGATATTTGAAACACATGAAGCAGTCCAATAAATGCAAGTTGTTTTCGTGAAATATTCAATGAATACCAACTGAGAAAAATTGATATGCAAAAATCAAACTACAGAATAATGTTTTATTAAAATACTAGAAAATATAGAACAGCAAATGACTGTTGATGATCTGGCTCAAGTAGCTGACAAACTGAATGAGTATTTTGCATCTTCATTCACACAGGAGGAATTCTGTGCGGAGTTGGAGGCCAGAAGTTTTTTAAACTCTAACAGGGAGCTAAATGAGTTTGTAATAACTGAGAGCAAAGTGGAGGAGAAATTGTTGAGGTTAAACATAAGGGGCAGCAAAAGAAGTAAGCAAACCCTTAGCCATAATTATGAGAGCATCCTTGGACTCAGGGGGGAGGTCCGCACAGACTGGAGATGTGCAAATGTTTCCCCCAGTTAACAAAGAGGGATTGAAAGGTGGCATGAGTAATTACAGACCTGTTAGTTTAATTTCTGTTTTGGGGAAAATAATGGAGTCTCTGGTTAAAGGAGCATTGCAGGATCATCTAGACAAGACTGCAGTTACAGATCATATACAGCAGGGGTTTGTTAAGGGGAAGTCTTGTCTGACCAAATTGATTGGATACTACGATGTGGTCACAAAGGAACTGGATGCAAAAAATAATTTTTATATCATATACTTGGATTTCAGGAAAGCTTTTGACACTTTGCATGTGGAAGATTTCTGCACAAATTGGAGCAGTATGACATTAAGGTCAAGTTGCTGCTATGGATAAAGGGATGGCTGTGTGGGACAAGACAGAGAGTGGTAATCAATGGACACTGCTCTTCATGGACTAATGTTATTAGTGGAGTCCACCAGGGTTTGGTGTTGGGCCCATTCTTGTTTTCTATATTTATCAATGATATTGATGATGGTATATCAGGTTTAATGTCCAAGTTTACACACAATACAAAGGTTGGCAGGATTGTTAATGACAGTATGCTACTGTAACAGGATCTAGAAAAGCTGGACAGATGGGTTGAGAGCTAACAACATGAAGTTTAACAATGATGAATGCAAAGTACTGCATATGGATAGCAGTAACCCCAGAGTAACCTACCATCTGTGCGCTACTACACTCAGGGTAGTGGAGAATGAAAGACCTAAGGGTAATTGTGCAGTGAGATATGAAGTTTTCTGAGCAGTGCAGACAGGCTGCTGGAACAACTCAAGGGGTTTTGTCAGTGATATACATGAGTTTTGATAACAGGGATTAGGAGGTTATTATCCTCTTGTATAAGGCAATGGTCAGGCCACACCTTGAGTACTGCATATAGGTCTGGAGGTCTCATTTTAGGAAGGATGTAGAACTGCTGGAATGAATAGAGAGAAGGGCAACGAGATTGTTGAAAGGAACAAAGAGTTGCCCTTACCAAGAACAGCTTAAGTTCTGCAAGTTTTAGCATCTGGAGACTAGGCACCTGCAAGATGATCTGATTGAGGTGTATAAGGCCATGAATGGTTTGAGCAAGCTCAATGCTGATGGGATCCTTCCTCTTGCTCAGATTACGCACCTGAGGGAGTGTAAATTCAAATTGAGGAGAGAACAGTTGTAGAATAAATGTGCAGAAATTTTCCTTTAGCCAGTGTGTGGTTGATTGCTGGAACAAACTTCCTTCGGGTTTTGCGGAGGTTGATAGCTTAAATAAATTCAAGGAAGAACACTCAAACTTTTGGAGCGAATGGATGGGTGAAATGGGAAGGTTTTTTTCCAGTGGCGTAGCTATACCAATGTGGTGCATTGGGGCCCACGACACGTCTGGCAAGGGAGATCAATGTCCTCCTGCCCGAAATAGAAAAAAATTTAATCGTGTAAAAATGTAAGTTTTTTTTAATTATATTTATAATAAAATTTACTGTCTACAAACAATTTTTTTTCAGATGCATATTTATTATTAGCTAGCTGCACAGCACAAGCAAAACTGCAGTGAATAGAGGTGAAATGGTATTTCACCTCTATTCACTGCAGTTTTGCTTGTGCTACCTCACTGACTGAATCAGCACTGAACGGGGAATAGTTTCAGTGGGAAAAATTATATGTGAGTATCATAAGGATTTTTTATATTAGAAATAATTATGCATGATTAGTTAGAAAAATAATAAATACAAACAGTAATGTGAGGTAGACTAAGAATGAAATTAATTGATAATTAATTGCAGTCGCAGATTATAAACCGCACTATAGTGAATCCCAATCCCGTACTGATTGAAGCTGCACTATTTGAGGTATTGCTGTATTGTTGTTTTCATGAAATGAATTATAAAAATGAATTAATAGTTATCTGTGGTTCTCCAGAATTTCAAAATATCAACTTTTAATGCTTCTGAGTTCCACCTTACAGCTTCTAATTTGACATCTCTGGTAACCACATTACCAACTCAACAGTTACTTGAACTGATGGAAGATTTTTTTATGATAATGAAAGAATAAGGAAATATGCTTATAATAGAAGTGACCAAGCACGGCTCTCCAACCCAACACTAATTTTACAATCAGACCTTTTAAATGTGGTAAAGAAATAAGAGAAAATACATTTTTTTATTGTATTATCTAGCATTTTGCTTCAGCTGACCAGCAAATGTACTTTATATTTAAATAAGTAAAAAAGGCTACTACTATTTGAAAGTTTAATAAATTTTCATATTTATTCTTATTTCAAAATTTTATTATTTATTTTTATTTCAAAATATTCATAATTATTCTTATTTATCTGTTTATTTTCAAAAATTGTATAATTGTAATAAAAAGGTCAGGATTTGTTAATTTAACTTGACATTTGAAATTGTTAATTGGCAAATTATGCCTTAAAATCATATTTTTCCACTTCACAAACTCATAAAAATTTTCTTATCCCCCACCCCCAAAAAAGCCAAAGCATTATCAAATTTCTTGTATTAATTATATGAAACTTCAGTTTTATTAATATAGTGATTTCATAATTCGAAAATAACTGTTTTGGGTATTTTATCTGCAGTAGCTCACTTGATATATAAATATTTATATTAAACATAAAAAAATTATAATTAAAATCTCTTAAAAAATAAGTTTTTTTTTATTTTAGCATGGAGTTTTTAATTACCAAAACATGGGATAGTCGACCAATAGACCATGAACCTGTAAAAATTGTTTTGAAACCAGAAGAGGGAAGTAAGCATGTTATAATGGAAGTAACAGCACCTTTTTTCAATGAGCCTGGTGCACCAGATGGGATGCCTGGAGAACCATTTCCAAAATTATGGAATTATGAAGGTACGAAAGTATGTTTATTTAAAATTTGTAGTAAATTTTCAGTATAGTATACTGCTAAACTATTATACATGCTAATTGTTGTTTATTCACATCACTTGTTTCCCGTTCAAGTGTTGTTTATTCACATCACTTGTTTCCCGTTCAAGCGTTTTTTATTCACATCACTTGAACGGAAAACAATTATGTATTGCATACTTTGCAAATAGTAACTTATGGTGTAGTTTGCCCTTAGAGTATGTATTTGAGAGATAACATGAGTCTGTGGTCTTCTTAACACGAACCTGTGGATCTAACCTAGACTGGCAGCATCCTCTGACAAAACATAGTCAGAGGATGTTTTGTTGGGAATCTCTGGAACTTATAATATGGCAAGTGACTGTTGGTTTAAGAAAACTGACTTTTTAGGTCTGGAGTGTCTATTAAACTCTTTGTTGGCTTAAAATTCAATGTGTGTGTGTATTTTTATTTAAACATAATTTTCAAATTTTGTGCATGTGTAATAATGAGTGAAAAAACAGGACTCATGCAATGTGATATATTTAGCATTAGCATTAGTAGAGGCATATGATGCAAGAAAGCAAGCTTATGCAGCATCAGCCAAAAAGAAAAAAAAAAAAAAAAACTTCCACTTCACCCCTCTGTTCGTTCGAAATACCTGTCCAGCTGAGCCTTAAATTTATTTAGGCTATCAACTTCCACAACAAGGGATGGAAGTCTGTTCCACCAACTACCCGCTGGCTGAAGGCAAATTTCCGCACATCTATCCTACATCTGTCTTTCCTCAATTTGAATTTATGCCCTCTCAGGTGATTATTCTGAGCAAGAGGCAGAATCCTGTCAGCATTGAGCATGCTCAAACCATTCAAGGCTTTATAGACCTCTATCAGATCACCTCGCCGGTGCCTAGTCTCCAGACACTGTAATTTGCAAAACTTAAGCCTTTGTTCGTAAGAGCAACCCTTTGTTCCATTCACTAATCTTGTTGCTCTTCTCTGTACTCATTCCAGCAGCTCTACATCCTTCTTGAAATGAGGCCTCCAGACCTGTATAGAGTACTCAAGGTGTGGCCTGACCATTGCCTTATACAAGGGAATAATCACCTCCTTATCCCTGCTAGAAAAATTCCTGTATATCATTGATAAGACACCACGAGCTACTCTTGCAGCCTGTCTGCACTGCTCAGAGAACTTCATATCTGCCTGCACAATTACCCCCAGGTCCTTTTCATTCTCTACCACTGTCAGTGTAGTACCACAGAGTTGATACGTTGCTCTGGGGTTGCTGTTTCCCATATGTAGTACTTTACATTTGTCAATGTTAAACTTCATTTGCCACCTCTCAGCCCATCTGCTCAACCTTTCTAAATCCTGTTGCAGCAGCATAGCGTCAGTAGTGTCCTTAACAACCCTGCCAACCTTTGTATCATCTGCAAACTTGGACATTAAGCTTGATATACCATCATCAATATTATTTATAAATACAGAAAACAATAATGGACCCAACACTGAACCCTGAGGGACTCCACTAATAACATTAGTCCACAATGAGCAGTGTCCATTGATTACCACTCTCTGTCTTCTCCCCCTCAACCACCCTTTTATCCATAGCAGAAATTTGCCTCCAATGCCACACTGCTCCAATTTGTGCAGCAGTCTTTCATTTGCAACAGTATCAAAAGCCTTTCTAAGATCCAAGTATATAATATCAAAGTTATTCCCTGCATCCAGTTCTTTTGTGACTGCATCATAGTATCCAATAAAATTGGTCAGGCAAGACTTCCCCTTAACAAAACCATGCTGTGTCCGAGCTATAACTGAAGTCTTGTGTAGATGATCGTGCAGTGCTTCTTTAACCAGTGCCTCCATTAATTTTCCTGGAACAGAAGTTAAACTCACAGGTCTATAATTACTTGTGTCAGCCTTTGATCCTTCTTTGTGAATTGGGGTCACATTTGCAGATCTCCAGTCTATGGGTACCTCCCCTGAGTCCAAGGAAGCTCTCATAATTATGGCTAAGGGTTTGTTTACTTCCTTTGCTGCCTCCTTTAATGTTACTGGATAGATCCCATCCACCCCAGGTGCCTTTCTTGTGTTTATCTTCAACAATTAATTTCTCCACCATTTTACTCTCAGTTATTACAAGATTATCTAGCTTACTGCCACAGTTGAATACACCTCTGGCATTCCCCTCGCTGAATAACTCCTCATGTGTGAATGTCGATGCAAAATATTCATTTAGTTTGTTAGCTACCTGAGCAGGATCATCAATAGTTGAACCATCGATATCAAGTGGACCAATCTGATTCATCCCCTTTCTTCTAGAGTTTACATAAGTAAAGAACTCTTTGCTGTTTTTCTTTGCATCCCTTGCCAAAGATTTCTCGTAATCTGCCTTCGCTTGCCTAACCTCCTTTGTAACTTGGTTACAGATCAACTTATATCTATCATAGGCTTCTGTGTCACGTGTTAATTTATATGTATCCCGTGCATTTTTCTTCTCTGCCATATGTCTCATTAGTTAATCTTCTATCCATTTAGGCCTAAACCTTGAACAATATTTCTTAGTTGTTATATAAAGCCTAGTAGCTTCCAAGATAAGTTCTTTGAATGCTTTCCATTTTGAATTTGCTGTTGGTAACATCATCAGTTGGTCCCACTGTATAGAATTTAAATACTGTCTCAGACTATCGTAATCGCCTTTAAGAAAGCAATAACCCTTCCCTTTACCCCTGATGGTAGTTACCTCTTTGAGTAAATCCCACTTCAGCACACTGTGATCACTACCACCTAGTGGTTCCTCTATCTGCAGATTTTTAATGCATGAAGAATCACTACTGATAATCAAATCAAGAGTATTACTCCCTCTAGTTGCCTCCCGAACATGCTGATGTAGAAAACAATCATCCAATAAATCCACAAAAGCCTTGCTAGTGTGTATGACCAACCCACAAATTCCAGTCTATATCTGGGAAATTAAAATCCCCCATTATAAGACTCTCTGATTTACTGGCCCACTCTATTTCCCTGTACAGTTTCTTATTATACTCATCAGAGTCATTGGGCCTATAGCACACTCCTACTCTCAATTTTGATCTCCCAATGCTTATGTCACACCAAACTGACTCGACACTACACTGTTCAGCGATGTCAACTGGCTTCACTTCCTTGGATTTTATGTGTTTCTTAACTAATAGCATAACCCCTCCTCCCTTCCTATCCTGTCTGTCCTTTCTGTAGATGTTGTACTCCCCAAATTGCAGTTCTGCATTCCTTATATCTGTGTGACACCTTATATCTGTGTGACTGATATCCCAACAATATCTGCCTTTGGTGTTCTGAGCAATAACTCAAATTCATCAAATTTATTTACCAAACTCCTAGCATTGGTGTACACGCAAGTATACATGCACCTGTTCTTTTTCTTAGCTACCCTAACACAACCCATGTGTTTACTTGTACCGCAATGACTCCCAGCAGTCTCTGATATATCCTGCATCTTGTTTTCCAGGCTTCTGCTCATTCCAATAGAAGCAGTGCAAGAATCACTTTCACCTCTGCCAGTGGCTACTGTTAATCTATTAGTCCTTGTATCCCCCCCCCCCCCAAGCTAGCAGTTTTCCGACCGACCTAACACTGCCTCGATAGCATCAGCAAATATTCTTGCACTGTTTCTATTTAAGTGTATCCCATCCCTATAGAAGCAGTCCCTTCTGTTAACAGTTACAGACCAGGCTGAAAAAAATTCTACCTCTTGAGACTTGCACAATCTTTCCAGGGCCGAATTTATTTTATTCTGTGTTCTGCCATCTTTCAACAATAATAAGAACCATTTTTAAATGCTTTAACACAGCCCAAAAATGTCTTAGGATGTAACACATTGAGCACTGCACTGATTGCAGAACTGTTCTGGGGTATAGTGAGTTGAAATACACAGAAAATCATTAAACCTTTCCAGGCATACTCCTGGAGGGGTTAATATTCTGCTCTTTGGCACTGATGGGCATTTTCCAGCAGGACAATTCATCATAGGTCAGAAATATGCATAGTTCAAAGAAAATTAAGAAAACTGTATGCCTTCCCCTCTTCTGTGGCCCACCAAGTCGCTAGATCTCAACTCATTCATTTATGGAATGAAGCAAAAGGGCTAGCCAAGTGTTGAACTATGGTGATTTACAGCACTCTATTATGAGATGTTCCACACAGACTAACAGGCCTACTTCAGTGTTTGATCATGTCACATCCCAAATTGAGACCACTACCACTTCATTATATATGCTTATTTTGGACCAATTTTTATTTTATCCACTGTAAAATATCCTTTTTAAATATTTTTCAGGATTTTCATTTTTTTTAATGACTCTCACTTTCTATATGGTTTTTCTGCTTTTTTTTTTTTTAGTGGTTGAAGCTTTCTTTCTTGGGGCTGATGAACGATATCTAGAAGTGGAATTAAGTCCGTAAGTATTTTTAAGCTCATAGATTTGTCCATAATTTGAATATTTTTTGTTTTACTTGGTATTACAAAAGAAACCATTTTTGGTTTGATAAATAAGTAGATAACATTTTGTGTTATAAATGAGCAGAAAATGTATAGAAAACAATAGTGATGCAAGTTATTTTAGATGTTATAGAATGAAGTAGTGTTCAAAGTTTATAATCAGTTTTTTTTGTTTTTTTTTTTTCAATTATGAAATTTTAATTTCACATTGTGTGTAAAGATGGCAGCAAAGGATATGAATAACGATACTTCTTTTTAGATGAATACAGTAGCTTTGTTTATCATTCATAGATTTTTGAATTTAAATAATGATATATACATTTTTTAAAATTAAGATGACTTACTAAGTCAAGAATCCTGATGAAATTTCTTTATTTACATGTAGTTACAGCATATCATGAAATGATATGTTAATACTACTCATTATTTTATCATAAGTTGAAAATATCCATTTTCCTAATCGTAATACAAACAAGGATACTTTTAATGAACTATGAGCAATATGCTTTTTTTTTGTATTGTATGTAAAAATATCATTAAATAAAAAATTTATGAATAGGTTGCACGCTATCAGAACAAAGAGAGCAATATCTTTACAAAAAACAATGAAATGAAGCCTTTTATTAATATATGACCAATTTAGTTGAGTTAACAGGTTAATTTTGGAAAAGAAGTATGAAGAACATTCAAAAATTGAATTTTAATCTTTTTCTTTTTTTTTTTTTTGTTAGCCATTCAGTCCATAATTAGCAACTATTTTTACTTTGAAACTGGCCATGTAATCACACACAAGCATTACAGCTTCAGTGCTTGTGTGTATGTTCATATCTGCATATGTGGGAACATGCACACACTCAAAAAATACATGTAGGTAGGTCCACACGTAATCAACTATTGATGTTTGAGTTTCATTCAGTTTGTGGAAGCAACGCAAATTAGATCTGTGCACTTTTCATGAGAGTGAGTTGTTTTCATACTGTATATGCTAGGATATCAGCTTTTCTGACAAAGCATGCATATTTACCTTTCCCAGTGTCTACAAATTGACATTGTACACTACTTACATGGTATCCAGACACATGGCAGGGACATTGATTTCACATTGTTGTCACTGCCACTCACTTCAATAGTGTGTCAGTTTCCCTTTGGCCACTGTGACACATTTTACCCTCATGGGTAGCCTTTCCACCAACAAATGATAGACTGCAGTGGGTATAATCTTCCATTTCACCTGTAGAACAGTGACTGATTGAACTACAGATGTGGGATCTCTTGGACTGGCATTCCAGTTTATCCCATAGAGTTTAAATTAGGATTCATCACTGTATAGAACCAATTTACACTGCTCTGTGGCCAATTTTAACTTTTGTTATACCATGCAAGGTGAGACATTACCAACTGACTGCAGTTGGTAATGTTTAGCTTATGCACCATTATTATCCCATGTAAACAGATGTTGTGTAGCTCCATACATAGTGTTTGTATGGAGTGCCACAACAAGGATGGTATGACAACTTTGTTAGACATCCCTGCAAACAGGAAATTAAAGTGTCAATCCCTGCTGACACCTTAATCTCCTGGTTGATGTTTTGCAGGGATGTCTGACAAGATCATTTACTGCCCTTCCGACTACCCTCTGGTTACATGGAGTGAACTTAGTTGTCTTCCTGTGAAATGATGGATGGTGATGGTACCATCACACTTACATTTTATGATAACATCATTGATAGTAGACTTTGGATGATTAAGCTGTTAGCAGTTGTGTGAATTGACAAGTCATCAGTGTGAATCTCACAGTAACACTCCCACTCAAAATCAGTTTGCTTCATTCTACATTCCATTCCAAAAACTAACTTGTATGGTTTGTATGCCTTGTTTATATACCACTCCAAGTTACTTACTTGTTTATCCAGAAAGATCTACTAGACAACAGGGATAGTTAAATACTTTTGTAGGGGAGTGTATTTCAATTTATGTTGTCTCATACGAAGATGTATGCAGGCAAGCATCACATCCTTCAGTTTTTAAAAAGTTCTGAAAAATTTTGACTTCATTATACAATAGCTGATGAGTATTTTTACCTCTGTAGAATTAATTAGCTTCGGGTTTTTTTTTTTTTTTGAGGAAGTTAAATTCAAGTTAATTAAGATTCATTTATTTACTTATTGTTATTTGGTCAACTCTGTATAATTGAGTCACTTAATTATACAGGTGTGATTTGAAGTAATTTCTTTTTACATAATGTAACAGCCGACCGGGCTAGCCTAGTGGGTAAAGTACCTGCCCGGCAACCCAAAGGTCGCGGGTTCGATTCCTGCCTCGGGCTTGGATCAAAGTACTGCAAAAACCTTGGGAGGTGCAATATGGCCACAGAAGCCGATGCGCCAACAACTACCAAATCAAAAAAAAAAAAAAAAAAAAAAACATAATGTAACAGATAACTAATCTTAATTGTATTGCATTTAGATAACTGATCAAACATTGATGTCTTTATTGTAATTGACTTATCAATATTAGAGAAGGATATTAGTTGAATGTATAAAAAATATAGTATAAATATAAATATATATTGTATAAAATATATATAGTATAGTATAGTATAAAATATATATAGTATACTATAGTATAAAATATATATATATATAGTATAGTATAAATATATATATATAGTATAAAAAATTGTAGATATTCCAAATCACTTAACCGTAAAGCAGGCACACTAGTATAACATTGCATCCAAAAAAAAAAAAAAAAAAAATGTTAAAAAACTATTAAGGAAAAGACCACATGAATTTTTTCTGTTTCATTTCTTCATTATTATTTTCACTTTTAATCCGCATCATTACTTTGTATTTAAATGATAAATATGACTATAAAAAAAATCAAGCCTCTCATTGTTGCTGTATGCAATACATCAAGTGTACCTGCTCATGCAAGTTCTTTTGGCATGACAGATTTAATTAAAATTTTTAATTAAAAATTAAAAAAATAATATTAAAATTTGTTTTATTATTTTTAAAAAATATATATTTAATTCTGTACAAGTATACCACATGAATGATCAGGAAGTACTTCTTGATTAAAAAATATATACATTTTTGGTATTTGGATCCTTTATATGGCATCACAAAGAGTGTAATTTTAAACAGTTAACAGTGGCAAAACTGTTAGCATTTTTTTGTTTTGCAGAAAATTGAAAGGTAAACTTTGTACAGCAGTATGTTTTCTGATGTGTCTGATATACCCACTTGCTAACTGAGTAATAAATTAATGTCAGGATGCTTTTTAAAGAGTGTACAGTAAGCTGCTATTGTAATACATTTTCATACTAATAATGATTACTTGAAGTTATAAATATTTGGTTATAAAAAACTGCTATTTAGAGAGTGCCTTTTTTTTTTTTTTATGTGAAAACATCTTTGGCGGCACCTACTACATTTTCAGACTGAAGCAAAACCAATTGGTAATGAAATTTTCAGATGGAAATGACGTCACTTCCTAAATGGTACTAATGATGGTAACTCAGTCACTAACATTGATGCAGTAGAGTAAGTAGCGGGTGTGAGAATAAAATGTTATATCATTCATACTAAGAGACAGAAATGACACAAATTACGTAACTTTCTAAATGACGCTAACTCAGTCACTAAAATTGGTTTGGTAGAGTAAGTAGTGGGTAGTAATATTCAAGAATAAAAACTTCAAAACTGCCAATGAAGCCTCCCATGTCAACAAAAGAACAAGTTCAAAAACATAGAGGATGAAAAAATAATGCAGAGTTTAATAAAATCTGCTTCTCAAGATTTTGATCAACATCAACCTTCTACATCGACTTCTCATCAAGAATCTCATCATCATCTCTCGTCAAGAAGCATCAAGGACCATCGACATCACAAAATTACATTCAAGAACTTCCTGAAGATTTCAATCCAAAAATTTTGAGTTCAAATGAATTACCTGAGGATTTTCAATTGATTTCTTAACCAGCTAGACAGAGTATACTGCAACAACCAGCTTCGATTGCATCATCCAAAAATAAAC
Source organism: Mastigoproctus giganteus (assembly GCF_048544385.1). Lineage (NCBI taxonomy): Eukaryota > Metazoa > Arthropoda > Arachnida > Uropygi > Thelyphonidae > Mastigoproctus > Mastigoproctus giganteus. The sequence goes on along the minus strand of NC_143582.1, from coordinate 193,912,512 downwards.
AAAATCATATTTCAGCTCAACCGCTTGTTGTAGACCCTCCACAAGTTTCAACAGTAGTTAAGCATGAAATCATTTACAAGAATATCGAACATGACTGTAACTCCTATAAAGGATTTAAACAACAATTTCTGAAAAATATTTCACACTGTTTGTGATATCTGTGATCGATTATGGTATGAAAATGATGTAAAATTGGGCACTTCAGAAAGTTATCCGTTACTTCTCTTAGAATTTCCAACTGCAGACATAATGACTGTGAAGGCCCAACCCTTTAACCTCATCCAAGCCAAGTTTCACATAAAATAAAACATCTGTCGTGCGTAGAGTACACATGGTGTTTTTTTTTTTTATAAGGAGTGAAGGCATACACTAAAAGGGTGTGCAATGAAAATTAAAGGAATATGGTGAAACATGTTGCAGATGAAAAGGATAAGGGAGAAGTTTAATACTATAGTTCAATATGAAGTTTTCTCATGTTTATTAGTATTAATGGTGGCAAATGATGCAAGGAAGTGAGCTTATATAGCTTCAGCCAAAAAAAAAAAAAAAAAAAACACACTACCCATATCTCTATCCACTCTAATAATTTGTTTAATCCTTCCTTAAATTAATTCAAATGACCCACTTCCACAAATACCAGAAGGAAGTTTGTTCCAGCAGTCAATTATTCTCTGGCTGAAAGCAAATTTTTGCATATTTATCCTGCAAACATCCTTTTTCAATTTAAATTTTTCTAGTTGTGTCAACTGAGAAATAGTAAAGATGCCAGTAGCATGTAGTTTACTTGATCCATTTAAAGCCTTAAATACTTCAATCAGGTCTTGTGCAGGTGCCTAATTTCCAAATGTTGCAGTTTGTAGAAAATAGTCTTCCCTGATGAGAGTATCCTTTTGTGTCCCCATATAATCTTGTCAGTCTTTTTTGTACCTGTTCCAACAGATCTACCTAAAATGAAGCTTCTAGACATGTATGCAGTACTCAATATACAGTACAGCCAAACCATTGCCCTACACAACAGGATAATCACTTCCTTGTTCGTGCTGGCAAAATTCCTGTATATTATTGACAGAACTCCATGAGCTGTTCTAGCAGCTTGTCTGCACTGCTGCTCAGAGAACTTATTATTGGATTGTACAATTATTCCCAGGGTCTTTTTTTTTTGTTCACTACCACTTGACTATAGTACCACTCAGTTGGTATGTTATTCTGGGATTACTACCAATATTCAGTACCTTACATTTAACAATGTTAAATCTCAATTGCCACTTCTCAGTTCTTCTGCCTGATTTTTCTAGGTCTTGTTTTGTACCTTAACTTATGTCATTTATTAACCTTGCCAACCTTTGTATCATCTGCAAGGTTTGATGTTATGCTTATGTGCCTTCATCAGTATCATTAATAATATTGAAAAGAGTAAGGGAGCCAAGCACTCAACCCTGAGGGACTCGACTAATAACAGTCCAAGAGAGCATATTTTTTGCACCCTGTTCCTTATTACTGCATCATAGTAGCTAATCATATTGATCAGACAAGATCTCCCCTTAATAAACTGTGCTGTGATTGTTGTTTAACTGCATTCCTGTAAAGATGATCTTTCATTACTTCTTTAATTTTTGACTCTAGTATTTTCTCTGGAACAAAAGTAAAGCTTATAGCTGTGTAATTATTTGCTTCACTCTTTGATCCCGCTTCCCCCTCTGTGAATAGGAGAGACATTTGTATAGTATTAGTATTAGTAATGGCCGCATGGTGCAAGAAAGCCTATGGCTTATGCTGCACCAGCCAAAAAAAAAATATATATATCCGAACAAAACAATGATAAAAACAAAAAAATAAATAATAATAATTAATAAAAAAAAAAGGAAAAGGAAATTAAACCTATCATCCTATGCGCTTCCCTTACCCGAAGGTACTATCCAGATGGCCTTTGAATTTCCCCAAACTGTCGGCCTCTACCACCTATGAAGGCAACTTATTCCAGTAATTTATAACTCGCCGGCTAAAATAAAACTTCCTGCAGTCCAATATCTTCAATCTGTAGAAAATCTTATGATGTTCTCATAATTTTGGCCACTGGTTTGCTTACCTCTTTTGCTGCTTCTTTTAATATAACTGGATATATTCTGTCAGCTCCATGTGTCTTATTTTCTTTTAGTTTCCTCACTGTTATTAAAAATTCATTTAGTCCTCAGTTATAACTTGGTATAATTCTGGTATCCTATCATCTGAATGTAGATGAAAATTATTTGTTCAGTTGTAAAATAATCTGAACAGGATTATCAGGATTATGCCCCATTCATATCTAATGGATAAATGTGGTTCATCCCTTTCCTTCTAATTTTAACATCGCCAATAATTCTTTGCTGCTTTTTTTGCATTTTTAGCCAAAGCCTTCTCATAATCTGCCTTAGTCACCAAAGGGGTTAGTTCCCATGCAGTTCCCTTCATATCCCATGCAGTTTTCTTCTCTGCTTCTTGTCTCATCAGTTCATCTGACATCCATTTAGGTCTAAACCTTGAACAATATTCTCTTGGTATAAAAAGCTTAGTAGCCTCTCTGATTACTTCCCTGAATGCCTCCCATTTAGAATTTGCAGTTGTTAACATCATCAGTTGGACCCATTGAAAAGAATTTAAAAACTGTCTGAGTTATTGCAGTCACCATTTCAAAAGTAAAATTCCTTCCCTTTTCCCTTGATGTTAGTTATATATTTAAGTAAACCCCACATCAGTAATTTATGAACACTGCCACCTAGTGGTTCTTTTATGTAGTCATCCAATGAATCCAGAAAATTTCTGCTACTGTATGGGTGACCCACCAACAATTTCCAGTCGATATCTGGAAAGTTAAAATACCCTTATAAGACATTCTGATTTATTATCCTGCTGTGTTTGTTTGTATTCTTATGAAATATTATTGTGGGAATAGTTCCAGTTTTGTAAGTTGAAATTTTGGAAACTTGGAATTTGCTTGGGTTTCTAATTGAGGTGTGTAAAACCTTAAAATAATCAATAAAACTCAATTATTGGGACATATATTCTCTTTCTAGGATGATGCAAACAAGATGACATAAATTCAAATAGAATTTATGTCCTCTTGTTTGCCCAGCTGATCCCTAATAATCAATAACAAAAACTAAGGAAAAGTTTTATTTTAGAGAATAGATGAAAGAAAATGTCTAGTCAAAGAGTAATCAAGTATTGGAACAAGTTACTACCTAGCCTAGCCTTATAGAGTCAGAGCTTAGGGATTAGCTAATTATTTGTAAGAAATAAATAAAATATAAACTAGGGTATATTTTTATTTATTTATTTATTATTTTTTTTTATAGCAGATGCCACATAAGTTTTGTTTCTTTGCCTTTGTACTGCTGTTTTAATATTAATACTATTATTAAAACTGTGTTAATCATCCAGCTGCAACTTGTCGTACATTCTACTTTCAGTGGAGCATTCATTATATTGATTTTAAAAAAACCTGTTGATTCCAAAATGCTTGATTTGTTTCAAAAATATATCATGTTTGGTTGTTATTGTTGACTGATTCTAGGTGCATCAGCCACTTAGATCCACCATTTTGTGCCATTGCATATTATATCTACCTATTCATACCTATTAAGAAATATTGTTCAAGGTTTAGGCCTAAATGGTTATCAAATGAACTAATGAGACTCGTGACAGAGAAGAAAAATGCATGGGATGCATATAAATTATCAATCGACTCAGAAGCCTATGGCAGATATAAGCTAGTCTGTAATCAGGTCACAAAGGAGGTTAGGCAGGCGAAGGCAGATTACAAGAAATCTTTGGCAAAAGATGCTAAGAAAAACAGCAAGGATTTCTTTACTTATATAAACTCTAAAAGGAAGGGAATGAATCTGATTGGTCAACTTGATATCGATGGTTCCACTGTTGATGATCCTACTCAGATAGCAAACAAACTGAATGAGTATTTTGCATCTACATTCACACATGAGGAGTTATTAAGGTTTGAAAAGGGCAGAAGGTTATCAAATTGTAGCAGGGTGCTTAATGATTTTGTAATAACTGAGAGCAAAGTGGAGGAGAAATTGTTGAAGTTAAACATAAGAAAGGCACCTGGGGTGGATGGGATCTATCCAGTTATATTAAAGGAAGCAGCAAAGCAACTAAGCAAACCCTTAGCCATAATTATGAGAGCATCCTTGGACTCAAGGGAGGTCCACATGGACTGGAGATGTGCAAATGTATCCCCAATTCACAAAGGGGGATCAAAAGGTGACAAGAGTAATTACAGACCAGTTAGTTTAACTTCTGTTCCGGGTAAAATAATGGAGTCACTGGTTAAAGATGCATTGCAGGATCATCTAGACAAGACTGCAGCAATAATTCAGACACAGCATGGGTTTGTTAAGGGAAAGTCTTGTCTGACAAATTTGATAGGATATTATGATGTGGTTACAAAGGAACTGGATGCAAAAAATAATTTTGATATCATATATTTGGATTTCAGGAAAGCTTTTGACACTGTTGCGCAAGGAAGACTATTGTACAGATTGGAGCAGAATGGTATTAAGGGTAAGTTGCTACAATGGATAAAAGGATGGTTGAGGAGGAGAAGACAGAGGGTGGTAATTAATGGGTGCTGCTCTTCGTGGACTAATGTTATTAGTGGAGTCCCACAGGGTTCAGTGTTGGATCCTCTGTTGTTTTGTATATTTATCAATGATATTGATGAAAGTATATCAGGCTTAGTGTCAAAGTTGGCAGATGATACAAAGGTTGGCAGGGTTGTTAATGACAGTAATGGCAGTGTGCTACTGCAACAGGATCTAGATAATTTGGGCAGATGGGCTAAGAAGTGGCAACTGAAGTTTAACCTTGACAAATGCAAAGTACTGCATATGGGTAGAAATAATCCCAGAGAAACATACCAACTGTGTGGTACTACACTTAAGGTGGTAGAAAATGAAAAAGACTTGGGAGTAATTGTGCAGTCAGATATGAAGTTTTCTGAGCAATGCAGACAGGCTGCCAGGGCAGGTCATGGGGTTTTGTCAATGATATATAGGAATTTTGCTAGCAGGGAAAAGGAGGTGATTGTCCCTCTGTATAAGGCAATGGTCAGGCCACGCCTTGAGTACTGAATACAGTTCTGGAGGCCTCATTTTAGGAAGGATGTAGATTTGCTTGAGCGTGTACAGAGAAGGGCAACAAGATTGGTGAGGGGAATGAAGGGATCCTCTTACCAAGAGAGGCATAAGTTCTGAAAATTGCAGTAGCTGGAGACTAGGCACCGGTGCGGTGATTTGATTGAGGTGTATATGGCCTTGAATGGGTTGAGCATGCTGAATAATGATGGGATCCTTCCACTTGTTCAGATTACGAACCTAAGGGGGCATAAATTCAAATTAAGAAAAGACAGATGTAGAATTGATGTGCGGAAATTTGCCTTTAGCCAGCGGGTGGTTAATTGCTGGAACAAACTTCCATCTGTCGTTGTGGAAGTTGATAGGTTAAATAAATTTAAGGAGGAACTGGACAGGGATTTGGAGGGAATGGTGTGATTTTTTTTTGGATGATGCTGCTGCATAAGCTCATACACTTGCTTTCTTGCATCACATGCCACTACTACTATTATTGTATCTGTACAGGCCACACAACATTCTGAAAACCCACCCACACATACACACACTCACTCACATTCATGAGCTTTTGAGCTAACTATAATTCTAACAAATATTGAACTTTTATTAATTTACCAGATCATTTTTGCTTATTTTACAGTCATGGTCAACATCTTTTATTACTGCTTAATGGAAGGAGTAATGCAATTAAGGTAAATATACTATTATTTTCACTGAATTTTACATTGTGTATGTGTTTTAGCAAACCAGTATGTTGTGACTACATATATATATTTTCATTGTGTGGCTCTGTCACATAAAGGTATTGAAATCTGCAGCTTGACCCAACTGAACTCTAATAATCAATAGCAAAAATTAAAGAAAAGCTATTCTAATTTTATTATGATTTTATTACAATAACCTTAAGATCTTCAGGATGAGAGTATCCAAGCGCTAGTCAAAGAATTTTCAGCTCCAAGAAGCAGATAAGTTTTTTGATAATTTTGCCATTTCATTGACGTAACTGGCTTATCAAATCATACTCTGTAAGTAGCTTTATAGTCCTAGTCATGCTTGTTATTTTATTTTTTAATTTAGCTAGAGATTTTGTAGGTTACTACTTATATATGTAGAAACTTTGTATCATTTGAATCTTGCTGCCATTGCTATAGTTATAGAATGAGTGGTAGGGGAATTCAGATTTTTAATTGTGGTTAATAGGTAGCTCTAAAGTTCAAATCACTTAGGGTGGTGCTAGTTGGATAATTTTTTTATATATTATAATTAACTTAACTTTCAAGAGTAATGGTATAGCCTAATGCATACAGGGTATTTCACTACCAGTGCGACAAACTTGCAGGAGGTGTAGGGGGCACAAAGACGAATCGGAATCACATAGCATTGCAGGGTCAGAAATGCCTTCGTCATGTGGTAGAGGACGTTGAACGGGAGGTCGCATGAACAGCGATACCGCTGGAAGTCAGCATATGCAAATCGTTTCTGTTGAAGAAACCAAGTAGCAAAAGTCCTCCGGAGTGGATAATCCGCAGGCTCCAATGATTGGGCACGTTGCAGATGGTATGAACTCATTTGGTTTGTTGACAGTATCCTCCATACAGTGGATTGGGAAATACCCAATCGTTGGCCTATCGCTCGAGTACTCGTACTCGGATTGCCTTCTACAAGACATAGGACATTCTCCTCATTGTCTGGCGTCCTCGTCGGTCGCTCTCGATTCATGGTACCTCTCGTGAAACAACCAGTCTCACGTAACCTTCTGTGCACACATGCGAAAATCGTATGATGAGGAGCACGCCTTGTGCGGGAAATTCCTGGTACAAGCGCAGAGCGGCGCCCATTACAGTCCGCAGCTCTATACGCGAGGTGCATGTTGGCCAGTTCAACGTTTGAATACTCATCCATCCTACTGCCTCGGGAACTGGTTCGCAAATGCTGACCCAGCGGGATCGCTGTTCACGCGACCTCCCGTTCAACGTCCTCTACCGCATGAAGAAGGCATTTCGAACCCTGCAATGCTATGTGATTCCGATTCGTCTTTGTGCCCCCTACACCTCCTGCAAGTTTGTCGCACTGGTAGTGAATCGCCCTGTATAATGCAAACTTGGTAGCGTGGTAGTATTATTGCTGCATAACTGGTGTATTGATAAGAACATTTGAAAATTTTAATTATACATAATTAATAATGTAAACTTCATAGCCTAACTGGTGCATAGTGTGATTCTGCATTAGATAAATCTGTTTAGTGTAGTATTTTTAATTATATTGAATTTGAACAAAAAGCATGCCTCAGAGCAGCAAAGCAAAGGGCTCAAGCTAGTGGGAGTGCCATGGCTCTGGGGTGAACAGAGGGGAAAGTTATCTTCTGAGTCACAGCCTTATGAGATGTATGGCTTGATGTGTGGCTTGAGCTATCAGGATTGGGACATGATATTGCCAAGGGGGATGTCTCTGTGTGTGCTGGATGTAAGGAGTGCGAGGATATTAGGTGCCAACTCAGCATTGTTATGGGTCTTTGTGATAGTTGAAGAACAGGGTGGTTGCCCTTGAAGAAATGAAATTAGGGGCCCATCAAGCTCTGAGCTGCCCACATTAACATCAGAGCTTGCACCTGATCAATAGGCAACAAAACAGCAAACCCCAAGGCAGAATGCACTGGTTCCACAAGAGCTAGTTGTTGTCAGTGACTCTATCGTCAGGGAAATGGGAAATATACTTTGTAAAAAAGGATAGGTGGAATAGGACCAGGGTATATCTGCCAAGGACAAAAGTTGTGATTGTTGTACATGTTGGCACTAATGACATTAAGAGTAGGAGATCTGCAGGCTTACTTAACAAGTACAGGGCAATGTTGAAAAAAGTTGAAAAGAGTGGTAATCAATAGACACTGCTCTTCTGGGATTAATGTTATTAGTAGAGTTCCCCAGGATTCAGTGTTGGGCACATTGTTGTTTTCTGTATTTATCAATGATATTGATAAATACAGAAATATCCAAGTTTGCAGATGATACAAAGGTTGGTAGGGTTATTAAAGACAGTATCGTACTGCAACTAGATTTAGAAAACTTGGGAAGATGAGCTGGGAAGTGGCAACTAAAGTTTTATATTGACAAATGCAGAGTACTGCATATGAGTAGCAGTAACTCCAAAGTGACATACCACTCAGGGTAGTAGAGAATGAAAAAGACCTGAGGGTAATTGTGCAGTCAGATATGAAGTTTTCTGAGCAATGCAGGTGTGCTGCCAGGACAGCTTATGGGAGTTTTGTCAATTATATACAGGAATTTTGCTAGCAGGAATAAGGCAATGGTTACAGGACTGGAGGCTTCATTTTAGGAAGGATGAGGAGCTGCTGGAATGAGTATAGAGGACAGCGAGATTGGTGAGCACAACAAAGGGGTGCCCTTACCAAGAAAGGCTTCATTTCTACTAATTACAGCATCTGGAGACTAGCACCTGCAAGATGATCTAATTGAGGTGTTTTAAGGTGTTGAATGGATTGAGCAAACTCATTGCTGATGGGATTCTTCCTCTTGCTCAGACCACCCATGAGGGGCCACAAATTGAAATTGAGGAAGGATGGTTGCAAAAGGTTGCCTTTAGGCAGTGGATCGTTGATTGCTGGAACAATTTTCCATCTGCTGTTGTGGAAGTTGGTAGTTTAAATAAATTAAAGGAAGAACTAAATACATGAAATGGGAGGTGTCTTTTTTTTTTCTTTTTTTTTTTTTTGCTGATTCTATATAAGCTTGCTTTCTTGCATCATTTGCCACTGCTAATGATATTCATACAATTTTCTGTATGGGTGGATTTACATGTACAATTAAACTTGGTTATAACAAGCATCAAGGGACTGGCAAAATTTCCTCATTATAACCGTTACTCGCTATATCAGTGATAGCAGAGATGGGGAAACCCCTGGGGTTAAACAATGAACACTTTATATTAGTGATGAGTTAAATCTACATCCTATTTTTTTAAATTCTCAATAACTTGATAAAAAGATAGATTCAAAAAAACAAAAGAAATATTAGAGAGAAAAATATAATATAAGTATATATCTACATATTATTTGCATTAATATGCTTGTGTAAACTACAATACACTTAATATTAAACACAATTTATTTGTCTGTAATTTTAAAACCATGCACTTAATACTAAACACAATTTATTTCTCTGTAATTAAAAACAATATTATTTAATAATAAACACGATTTCAATTAATCTTTATTTATGAATCTTAAAATTGATGTTTGTTTTAAAGATTAAACTTTTATTTCTTAAGTTTCCCCTTAAAACACTCAATGTTAAAAGTATCATTACTTGCCTCAGTTCCTTAAAAAAAAATTGACTAATGTGTCCATTGCACCTTGAGATTGTTGGCACTGATTTTGATTCACTTTCAATTGTCATCATATAATCATCGCAATCATCACCTTTATTATCGTCTTTGTTGAGCACAGCATCTACAGTGTCCTCTCTGTAGGAAGGCCACTAGTTAATAAGTTGTCATTGACTCATACAAATTCATCGATGTTATCTGTATTAAGCAACCTACAACATTGTTGCGTAGCAACCATTTGGATAATGGTAAGTTGTTTTCTTTGTTTCCATCTTCTTCAATTACAATTGAAATTTCATTTGAATTTAATTTCGATTTCTTGAAGCAGTTCAATGTGGTTGTCGAAGTAACGTTGTTCCATGCATCATTCAATAAATTTATAGCATCCAATATCAATATAGACTCGGTAAGTTTCTATTCTCTTTGACTGATCAGATGTAGAACTAGAAATCTTTTATAAAATCCTTTAAAACTCTTGATTACACCTATGTCCACTGGTTGTAAAATTGATGTCGCATTGGAAGGCAGAAACACCAGCTTAACGTTGGACAAATTTTGAATCTGGGAATGTGCAGGACAGTTATCAACTAAAAATAAAATATTTTTCTTCTTTTTGAATAGCTCCTTATTCCAATCATTTGCGAATTGCCGAAAAATATCTGAAGTCATCCAAGCTTTCTTGTTTGCAGTGTAATCCACAGGAAGTTTCCTTACGTTTTTGAAACACCAAGGTTTTAACGATTTTCCGATAACAAAGTTTTTTTTTTTTTTTTTTTTTTATCAGTTCCTGTCATATTTGCACATATGAGCACTGTCAAACGAGTCTTTGATTTTTTCCACCAACACATATTTCCCCTTTGAATTTCAATGTATTGTCAGGTGTCAAATTATAAAAAAGTCCTGTTTTGTTGGCATTGTTGTAATAGTAATAGAGGCATGTGATGCAAGAAAGCAAGTGTATGAGCTTATGTAGCATCAACCAAAAAAAAAAAAAAAAACAATTTGACTTTATTTAAGCTTCCAGAACGACAGATGGAAGTTTGTTCCAGCAATTAACTACCCACTGGCTAAAGGCAAATTTCTGCACATCTATTCTACAACTCTTTCCTCAGTTTGAATTTATGCCCCCACAGGTTCATAATGTGAGCAAGCAGAAGAATCCCATCAGAATTCAGCATGTTCAACCCATTCAAGGCCTTATACACCTCAATCAGATTACCTCACAGGTGCCTAGTCTCCAGCCGCTGCAATTTGCAGAACTTAAGCCTTTCTTGGTAAGAGGACCCCTTCATTCTCCTGACCAATCTTGTTGCCCTTCTCTGTACAAGCTCAAGCAAATCTACATCCTTCCTAAAATGAGGCCTCCAGACCTGTACGCAGTACTCAAGGTGTGGCCTGACCATTGCCTTATACAAAGGGACAACCACCTCCTTTTCCCTGATAGCAAAATTCCTGTATATCATTGACAAAAAAATGCCGCATTATAGCCTTAGATGCTAATGCGCCAATAAAAATCCAACCCTAATTCATTGACAATACCCCATGACCTGCTCTGGCAGCCTGTCTGCATTGCTCAGAAAACTTAACATCTGACTGTACAATCACTCCCAGGTCTTTTTCACTTTCTACCACTCTAAGTGTAGCACCACACAGTTGGTACGTTCCTCTGGGGTTACTTCTACCCATTGCAGTACTTTGCATTTATCAATGTTAAACTTCAGTTGCCACTTCACAGCCCATCTACCCAAATTTTGTAGATCCTGTTGTAGATATCTTTGTCATTGAAATCTTTCCTGATTCCTGCCCAAACACAGTCAATCCATTCATTTGCCATTATTGGTTCTGTAGGTTGAGATTCTTCACTAATTTTTATATAAACAATGTTTTGTTGTTTTTTAAATCGATCCAGCCAACTGTTGTTACACACAAAATCGCCGCATCCAAATTGTTTTCAAATATTTCTGCTTGAGTCTTCAAGATCAGACCGTTTTTTGAAAATCCAGCACTTCTTTGTGTGGTAAACCATTGAAGTAATGCTTCATCAACGTTTGTAACCTCGCACTTTCTAAATTTTTATTTATTTTTTTTGGTTATGTTCTTTTCCAGTGCCGACATGTAAACATCTTTATTCTTCCACAATGTCGATATGCTTGAAGAGGACAAAGAAAACGTTTTACACGCTTCATTTTTTGCACCACATTCTAACTCACGAATAATTTCGACTTTTTTGCTAATCGAAAGACACTTTCTTTTGTTAGTAGACATGTTTCCGAAGGAAGAGTTCATTTCTAACTGTTACTTTAAAATGATAAAGTGATCTGCATAAAAAGCTAAACTGCAGCCATTATCAACCCATTGTTGAGGATGGAAGCCTCCTCAACAATTCATGGTGATAAACTAGCATTTTAAAACTTTATGCCACAATCTGCCATGCTGGTCCAGTGCGGGTTGGCAGATCGACCGTATTTAGCAGTCAGGGGTTTGAACCCCCGTCTTCTCAAGGAGCGTGTGTCACTGCACTCCTGCTCCTGACCACTTGGCTATGGAGGACATACAAAGTTCTTAGTCTGATGCCATTTCCACCAAATCTGCTTCGCCAGCCACCTTTTTCAACCAATAATTCTTGAACGGCTTCAGTAGTCATATCAAAACCTTCCCCTCCTACCGACTTAGCAAGTTCTACTTCACACCAATTCCGTTTTCTGCCGGTTCAACCATATTTCCTGAATGAATGTACATCTGACCATACATTTTTCCAAAGGAGTAAAATACATTTTTCCAAAGGAGTAAAACCGTCAACATTTAATGTTGACGGTTTTACTCCTTTGAGTGATAAAACTATGATTCCGATACAGTCCACAATTGATATGTGTTTCCATGCCTCCATCACTTCGATAGATTTAGAATCAATTTTTTCCAAAATCCATTGTAACAATTTTCTGATGTTAATAGATTTTAAAGGTAAATATAATGCCTTGATCTAACGGCTGAATTAAAAAAGTTGTATTAGGTGATAGGAACATTACTTCAACATTTGGATGAATTAAATCTTTTGGGTGGCCTGGCACATTATCCAATAGTAATAAAACTTTGAAATCTAGATTTTTCTGCTTTAAATAGTTTTTCACAGCTGGCACAAAGCAACTTAGAAACCATTCTTTAAATAAATCAGCAATTACCCATGCTTTTTTATTTGCTTTCCAATATACTGGTAACGCATTTTTATTTACACCTTTCATTGAACATGGATTAGAAGATCTATAAACTAGCATAGATTTTATCATGTAATCTCTTGGTGCAACTGCACGTAAGTAACATTACATGATCTTGTGATGCCTTAAAACCTGGTACAGTTTTCTCTTTTTTGAAATAAACGTTCTGTTGGGCATTTTTTTCCCACCAAAGACCTGTCTCAATGCCATTGAAAACTTGATGTGGTGTGTATCCATGTTCTTCAGTAATTTTTTAAAATTCGTCTGCATACTTCTTGTCAGCTTCATTATCAGCCGATGCACTTTCCCCTTTGAATTCTTATGTTATGTAATGAGAAGCGGTTTTTAAATCTCTCAAATCAACCTTTACTAGCAACAAACGCTAGGTTAACAGAAGATTCTCCATTTTCTTTTAAATGGTTATAAATTTTTATTGCCTTTTGTTTAATTACATTGCATCTAATGGGATCCATTTTTTACTACTATCAGCAATCCAAATATTGAATACTTCTTCCATTTTCTTAATTATTGGTGCTCAGGGACGAGCTCTCATGTTTGCAGAAATGAAAGATCCTGCAGCAACAGCAGTTCTGCATTATAGCCAAAGCAGCTTATGCATCATCAAACCCCCGCAACAGCAGTTATAATTTTCTGTTAATTTTTCTTTATGATCCGGATTGTTTCTTCATTTAAATTTAAACTTTTTGCAAATTACGATACCTTTTCCCCCTTTTTAAGACTATCCAAAATTTGTATCTTTGATTTTAGAGAAATAAAGTTTCTTTTGAATGGTGCTTTTTTTACTTTCCTTAGGCATAATTTAGGGCCGGAATTTATCAGTTGTGTTAGAGCGAAACTGTGTTATAGAAGTACTGTGTTATATCAGGGGTTGCCTGTACAATATTCACTGCATAATCTCGGGTAAATATTGTACAGGCAATCCCTGTATAACACAGTACTTTCAGTACTTTTACAACATGGTTTTGCTCTAACACGGTTAGAGAATTGTGGCAAACCTCACATATGGTATTTTTGAGTCTTTGTGCAGGGAAACTCTGCTATTACGTCGGATGTAATTTTCAACATTTTCATTCTTTTTTGTGAATCCCCGCTGTTGACTCACTAGTCGTTACCAAAAAAAAATTATTGGGAAATCCCTGTATATTATTTTGTTGGGAAATTCCAGTGTTAGATTCTGTGCTATTGAACTTGTGTTTGTTTGAGACCATAAATTGTGACTTCGAAGCATGCAGTTCATGACTTTTAAGGTTATTTTTATTTGATCATTTATAAATTTTTCCAGGTGTGTATTACTAAACTTTGTTCTTAAGAACCGTACTGAAATAATTTCTTTGCTGTGAATTAAATTTTGGCCCTAAATTATGCCTAAGGAAAGTAAAAAAAGCACTGCTCAAAAGAAACTTTATTTCTCTAAAATCAAGGATACAAATTTTGGATAGTCTTAAAAAGGGAGAAAAGGTATTGTAATTTGCAAAAAGTTTAAATTTAAATGAAGCAACAATTGGACCATAAAGAAATGTCAGGAGTGTTGTCAATAAAGTGAGTGAATTTGAACTCCTGATTAGAACAACTAATGCTGACATAATAGGGCTAATGGAAATGTGGTGCCTGCCAGAAATAGGTGATGCTGATTTTCACTATGGTATGTGCAATATATTTAGATAGAATAGCAAAGGGTGGTGGGGTCATACCTCTTATTAAAAGCTGCCCAAGTGTAACAAAACCTGTCCCAGATTCAGAAGTCATGCATGCTAGTACAGAATCTGTGTGGTGTGAGCTAGCTGGAAGCAAAGGTATAATTGAGAGTATGTATAAACAACAGATCAGAAGACTATGATGAGAGCCTCTATATAAAAATATCATGGGTGCACAAGTGTGAATGTCTTATTATGGGTGATTTCAAACCTAATTGATTGGAGCAAGTGGAGGGAAACTTGCCATTAGGAACAAAAGTTTTAAATTGACTAGATGATTGTTATTTATATCAGCATGTTAGAGAAAGTACTAGAGGAAAAATAATCTAGACTTGATCATCTCCCATGAATCAGATGACATCATAGGGCTGGGAGAGATCATGAAGTTCTAAGTTTGATGATGAGGAGAGAGACAGAGTAGCAGTTGTGAAAGGCAAAGGAATGTGTTTCAACACTTTGAATTTTTAATGAATAATGGATTTGCACCTGGTGATGTTATTTGATCCTAAACAATATTAGTAACTTTAGGTTGACTCATGGTTAAACTAGTCATTTCTAAAGAGCACAAGCCCAAACTCTGTCACTGGAAGGACAGTGACAGAGTTTGGCATTTGCTGTCTTTCCCAGACACTTGTGCTATTTAATACTAAATTGTTCCCAGACAGGAAAGACAGAAAAATATAATGTAGAGTAGCATTATTACTTTTTAAAGCTATATTATTTTATCAGCATTGCTGCTTAGTACAGATCATTGTCATAAATAGATGAATGGAAATGAAGTTTTCTCTCAATGTAAACAAAAAAATTCTTAAATGATTAATCTTCTGTATTTATGGCATTTAAAAAAAAAAAACAAAAAAACTTTGATTTAGTTAATTATTCTTTTGTCTGATGTCCTTAGCAAATGCTTCCACTGAAATATAAAGCAGAAATCAGGGGAGAGAAATGGTTTGGAACTGCAAAAATTCCTTCAGACTATTTTCCACAAAGGGTGCATTTGTTTAATGCATTTGCCATTCATGGAGCAGAAGATAAAAGAGTTTATGAAGCCCTTTATCCAGTACCTACTGGTCATCACGTTCATCCAAATTTGTAAGTTCATATTAACTTTTTTTCCTTCACCCATTAATTAGTTTTTAAATGAGTCAGATATTATGTCTGAATTCAAACCCATTTTAATTAAATAAAAATATAAATTTCATGTATAAAGGTATTTGAATGATAACCTATCCTGTTGAATCATCAAAAGGCGTAACTGTAAGCAAGTTGTCAGATTGAGTCTAATTTACATACGCACACATGTACACTGTTTGTTTGAATCTATGCGATGTCATAAAATACAGTGATATCATTAAAGTTTATCTTGTAAACACTTTTGAACCTATTGGACATCATTCCATACTTTAAAATTTATTTTTTGCATCCAATTCCTTTCTGACCACATCGTGATATCCAATCAATTTGGTCAGACAAGTTTTCCCCTTAAGAAATCCATTCTGTTCTTAACTATAACTGCAGTTTTGTCTAGATGATTCTGCATTACATCTTTAACCAGTGACTCCATTATTTTCCTGGTCTTGGCACATTATAGCCTTAGAAGCTAATGTGCCAATAAAATCAAAACTAACCCAACCCAACCCATTATTTTCCCTGGAACAGAAGTTAAACTAACAGGTCTGTAATTACGCGTGTCACCCTTTGATCTCCCTTTGTGAATTGGGGATACATTCTCACAACTCCACTCCATGGTGACCTCCACTGAATCCAAGGATGCTCTCATAATTATGGTCAAGGGTTTGCTTAATTCCTTCACTACCTCCCTTAATATAATTGGATAGATCCCACCACCCCAAGTGCCTTTCTTATGTTTAACATCAACAATTTCTCTTCTACTTTCCTCTCAGTTATTACAAAATCACTTAGTTCCCTGTTAGAGTTTGATAAACTTCCAGCATCCCCTTCAGTAAATAATTCCTCATGTGCGAATGTAGATGCAATATATTCATTCAGTTTGTCAGTAACCTGAGTAGGATAATCAACAGTCAAACCACTGATATTGAGTTGGACCAATTTGATTCATCCCTTTCCTTCTAGTGTTTACATAAGTAAAGAAGTCTTTGTTGCTTTTCTTTGCATCCTTTGCTGAAGATTTCTCATAATCTGCCTTTGCTTGCCTGACCTCCTTTGTGACTTGATTAAATTCTAGCTTTTAACCACCATAGGCATGTGTCGCCTGATAATTTATATGCATCCCTTGCATTTTTCTTCTCTGCCACATGTCTCATTATTTCATATGACATCCACTTAGACCTAAACATTGAACAATATTCCTTAGTAGGTATGAAAATCCTAGTAGCTTCCATGATTAATTCCTTGAATGCTTCCCATTTAGAATTTGCTGTTGGTAACATCAGTTGGTTCCATTGTATAGAATTTAAAAACTGTCTGAGACCACTGTAGTCACCTTTACGAAAGCAAAAACCCTTCTGTTTACCCCCAATGGTAGTTACATCTTTAAGTAAATCCTAAATCAATACACTATGATAACTGCCACCTAGTGGTTCCTTTATCTGCAGATTCTTAATGCATGAATAATCACTGCTGATAATCAAGTCAAGAGTATTACTCCCTCTTGTTGCCTCTAGAACATGCTTCTGTAGAAAACAGTCATCCAATAAATCCACAAAAGTCTTGGTAGAGTACAAGTGATCAACCGCAAATTCCAGTCAGTATCTGGAAAGTTAAACTCCCATTATAAGACCTTTCTGATTTAGTGGCCCACTCTTTTTCTCCGTACAGTTGTACTCATCAGTCGCCTATAACACACTCCTGCTCTCATTTTTGCTTTCCCAGTGTTTCACACGAAATTGACTCAGCATTGCACTGGCCACCCATGTGAACTGAATACACTGCCTGAGGTAAACACATAAGGTTTTATGTGTTTCTTAACTAACAGCATAACCCCTCCTCCCTTCTTATCTTGTTTGTTATTTCTAAACACGCTGCACACCCCATATTCAAATTCTGCATTCCTTATATCTGTGTGGCACCATGTATCTGATATCCCAACAGTGCTCACATTTGATGTCTTGACTCTATCTCTTCAATTTCATCAAATTTATTTACTATGCTCCTAGCATTTTTTTACATGCACCTGTTCTTACTCTTAGTTACCCTGACAAATGTTTAGTTTTACATAATTTTTGCTATTGAAAGTTCCTTCCGTATAAACTAAATAAAAATCTAAAAACCAAAAACATATTTATTTATTTACTTTTTTGATTATATAGTGATGGACAAAGAATATCTGAAAGAAACAAGAATTTTAAGCTTTATTGAGTTTAGGTTCTTTTTTTTCATATTCCACATCCATTTTACCACTATACTATCACTAAGTTTCATCATGGCCGAACTTAATTCATTACATACTTGGATATATTCAGGCATGGTATCACTTATTTTAATATGTCTAACATAGCAATTGCCATTCTTCAAAAAAATTTTCCTAGAGGTCACTATTGCATG
This sequence comes from Mastigoproctus giganteus, assembly GCF_048544385.1. Classification (NCBI taxonomy): domain Eukaryota; kingdom Metazoa; phylum Arthropoda; class Arachnida; order Uropygi; family Thelyphonidae; genus Mastigoproctus; species Mastigoproctus giganteus. The sequence continues at coordinate 193,894,593 of NC_143582.1, read as the reverse complement.
TTGGCTCCACATTTCTGTTTTCTTAGTAGCTGTGGTCTACATGTGGTCCTTTGCTCGGACACATTAAGTTTGCTTATAACTTTTGTTTTCGTTTGACTCCGTGTTAGTTAACAATAATCAATATGAATTATTCATTAAAGTATTTAAATTTATAATCAACCTTTTAATCTATTTCTTAACATTTTAGCCTAGATTTGAAAATAAAAAATATAGACATGCAATTAAAATAATAAATGTCTTTCAGTTTTCACCACTGTCATTCATTTCTTCTTTCATTTTATACAGGGTGCCAAAAATAGTTCACCTGATTATGAATCTCAATTAAAATTTTATTGTAATAAGTATCTTAAAATGGTTTGCTATAGTTATCAATGAGTTTTTTCTCATGTTATTGGCAGCCTTGATCCTAGCAAGCATTGCATTGCATCAGTACAGCATTAAAATTGCAACAGTGCAGGAGAAAGCAGTGTGCATGTTGTGGTTGTGAGATACTAAATCTCACTGCAAAGCGAGATTTCATGAGGAATTCCAGAAAGATCCACCTATGGAACAATCAATGGTGCAATGGCTGAAACAGTTTCAAGAAACTAGCAGTGTGCTACACCAGAAAGGAACAGGTGGGCCTAGTTATCTATAGATAATGTTTTGGAAATTCAGGAAGTGTTTACCCAAAGTCTTACAAAAATCTATCTGCCAGGCAAGCTGCAATTGCAAATACAGTGATCAACATTACACAGGGTTGTTTGCAAAAGATTGAAACTTTATGCTTACAAAGTGCAAATTGTGCAGGAAATTAATCCTCACAATAAACCACAATGAGAGGAATTCACTGTTTCACATTCTCAACATATAGACGAAGATCAGCACTTTCTAGAAAATGTCGTTTTTGGTGATGAGGCAACATTCCATTTGCCTGGTAAAGTTAACGGACACAATATGTAAATCTGAAAATCCCTACTCAGTTTATGAACAAAATGTGATAGTCCTAAGGTAAATGTGCAGTGCACACTGTCCTTCGGCCAGACAATTGGGCCATTTTTCCTCCATGAAAACACTGTGCATTCTGCAAATTACCTAGATATGTTTGAATTGTATGCTGCACCTCAGCTGAAAAATATGCCGTGCATGTGTTCTATCAGCAAGATGGGCCACAACCACACTGGAGCTTGTATGTGAGAATTTTCTCAATAAAAAATTTCCTAACCAATGGATCTGCTGCGATGGTCCCATTTCACAGCCTTCTCATTCCCTGAATATCACACCTATGAATTTCCAAGTAAAGGGCAAGGTACGCAAAAAAAAGTTAACAGCATCGCAGAATTAAAAGATTGGATTTGAACAGCCAGAGACTCAATTTTCATGAGATGCTTCAAAATTCTTGGAATGAAATCAGCTTTCACCTTTACATTTTACATGCTACCAAAGGTGCCCATGTGGAGGTTTACTGAAGTGCAGTTGTGTGATAAGAAATTCTTTGAGTTGCTTTATTAAGTGAAGCAAATCATTTTATAATACCTATTACAATAAAATTTTATTGTAATGTATTATAAAAATCAAACTTCATAATCAGGTGAATAATTTATAGACACTTAATATTTCAATGAAGATGTCTTCTCTGACACTTCAATTGACATTTCATGTTAAAAAGTTTAACAAACAGTAATATAGGCTTCACATACTATGTAGTTAATCCAAAAATAACAAAATTGGCAATATATATTACTTTCTCATTACAGTTCAGGGATGTTAATTGGATATTCCTGTTGTGTTCTTCTTTTTTCCATTTCTTCATATCAGCACAATAAATCCTCATTCTTCTTAAGAAAATTTTTAAGTATTCACGTGACAGTTTGATATTTAAAATATATATATTTATAATTTCTTTTCTTTCTTTCAGTCATAGGTTAGAATACTTCAGATATATGGAGTTCGAAAAGATACTTAAAGGAAACCAAAGTGCCAAACTTTCTGATCTGTGGAAGCAGGCAATTAAAGAGTCTGGTAAGTCCCATTTGGTAATTTTATTTTAGGAAAATAATTTTCCCAGTGCTTTTTTTTAGTTATGGAATTTAAAATTCTTCATATTTTTACCTTTTTTGGAAAATGACAAATTGCTTATGGAAATGGAAAACTGTGTGTGTTAAATTAATTTTTCTAACATTAATTCCAAAAGGTAAGATTAAACATTAGTTTCCATCATTGATCGATCCCAGTAAGTGATTGAATGCCAGAGTAATGAGTTGTGTACAAGTCAAATTAAAGAAATAATAATAATCTGCATTGATGAATAAATCTGGTGTATTTTATTGTTTTAATGAGAAATATTCAACCTTTTTCCACTGTATCCACATCTGTAATGTTCTTCATTAGTTCTAGTGAAATCAGCATCAAGGGACCCAACATGTGCGAGCAAGAGCACGGTATGTTAGCTGCTGTAATAAAAAGACAGCTTAGATTCGCTTTACTTTGACCATCAATCAAGAAACTTCTACACATAAAATCTGAAAAATAATTTTAAACAATGAATGGTAAATATCAGACAATTCCTTTGCCTATAATAGAATGGAGGGAACAGAATGTTTCTGACCCTGTTAAAATTGCCAATATCTTAGGGGAAATCTTTGCCAAAACATCAGCAACAGAAAATTACACCCAACCTACAGAAGATTTAAAACAAATGAAGAAAAACAAAAATTAAACTTTTCATCAAAAGGGAATGAACAATATAACCTACCATTTACTATCTGTGAACTGCATAGAGCTCTGTCAACATCTAGACACAGCATGGTAGGACCAGATAATATTCACTATTCAATGATACAAGAACTAAGTGCTGAATCATTGCAGTCACTCCTTGATCTGTTCAATATCCTGTGCCTAGAGGATACATTCCATAAACAATGGCATCATGCTACAGTCCTTGCCTTCCTTAAACCAGGTAGAGATCCAAAAAAACCCCACTTGCTGTAGACCCATTGCCTTGACCAGTTGCCTCTGCAAAATTCTTGAAAAGGTAGTAAACCATCGACTGATATGGTACCTAGAAAATTTTAATCTCATACATGCTGCACAATTTGATATCCAACAAAACAGATCAACATTAGATATACTAGTATGACTTGAACTCCATCTGAAATGCATTCCTTAGATTGGAACATCATGTCATGGTATGCTTTGATATCAGTAAGGCTTACGATTCCACGTGGAAGTATGGAATACTCTGCAAATTATATCAACATGGACTTCAGGGTCATCTCCCAATTTTCATACAAAACTTCCTGTAAACGTACTTCTCAGGTTAGATTCATAACTTCGTTATCCCAAGTATTCTTGCAAGAAGAAGGAGCCCTCCAAGGCTTTATACTCAGTGCTACTCTTATAAAAAGAGTAGCACTGAGTATAAAGCCTTGCGTTAATGGAGTTAATGGAGTTAATTGCAATTATAAAAATTGCAATTAACTCCATTGTCGAACATCTTCCAAAACACTATTGATACAGCACTGTTTGTAGATGACCTTAGCATTTCGTGTCATGTGAAAAACATGAATACTATTGAGAAACAGTTACAAGAGGCAATAAATAAGATCAGTTCATGGACACAAATTAATGACTTTCAACTTTTCCCCCAAAAGACGTTGTGCATCCATATTGCCGCCAACATAAAATCCTCAAAAATCCTGAACTACAACTGAATGGCCAACCAATAGCAGTTCACTCCACCATACGGTTCTTAGGAATCATATTAGATAATAAACTTACCTTTTTAGAGCATATTAAAATACTAAGAACATCTTATCAGCAAAAGCAAAATATCATTCAGGTTCTCTCAGCAACTAAGTGGGGAGCTGATCACCAGTATATAGCTCAGCAAGACCTAGTGTCCTTAGCTGGTCTGACCCTATCCACCATAGTGCAATATGCATTGCCCTGGGAGCATACTGCACATCTCCAATACATAGTTTATATACCGAAGCGCATGAACTGGCTCTCTCAATCAGAAGACACCAACTTATACTATGCTATGCATATAAAATTAGATCTATGCCAGAGCACCCAAACTGGCCGATACTTTTCACACCCCAGCACTGCAGGTTATACCAAAACCGCCCTACTGCTAACCATCCTTTGGGTATGTGAATAAAGCACCTTTTAGAACTCAATGTAACCTTAGACAATATCGCAAATACCTTTCCACTCTCCCTTGCTCCTTGGAGCATCACTTCACCTTCATGCGATTTATACCTTCATAAATGGAATAAATTTATGAGAGAAAAATTTTTGCTAGAGAAAATTTCTTACAACTATACCATGCAGTAGTGGACCAGTTTCCCAGCTTGTCACAATACATACTGATGGATCAAAGAACAATACCCACGTTGGAATTTCCGCAATTTTCCCAAACATCACATTAGCCTATAAATTGTCATGTGAGTTCAGTATATTCTCTACTGAACTAATAGCAATTCAGATTTCGCTGAAGTACATTGAATCCTCCAGTATTAAAAACAGCATAATTTTCTCAGATTCTTTAAGTGCACTTCAAGCACTAAAAATCATCACACATCCAATTGCAAAAGAAATAATCACCTCTTTGCATACCTTATCAGAACTTGGGAGAAACATACATTTCTGCTGGGTCCCATGACATACGGCAATGCTGCCAAATCAGTTAACCTACCACTCAACAACAAGTGGAAAGTCCCTCATCAAGACTATAGACCAGTAATCCAGGGAAAATGCATGTACCAGTGGGAGTTATCATGGCAACAACAGCTTAAAAATAAGCTTCGAAGTATTAAACCAAATCTTGAATGATGGCCTTCAAGCTTCAGTTCAATCCAACAGCAGGAGGTAACATTAGCTCATTTGAGACTAGGCCACACTAACATTACTCGTTGTTATCTCTTAAGAGGGGAGACCCCCCTTCCCCTTCAGTGTCTTCACTGTAACACTACACTTTCAGTGATACATATCCTTGTTGAATGCACAAAATATGCAAGAGAACGCCAGAACTTTTTAACTCTGGACATAACAAAAGATTCTCTTGCAGTTGCTTCAATCTTAGGTAATAGAATAAATGTCTCAAACGTCATTACTTTTCTCAAGATAATTAACATATATCACCTCCTTTAACTAGAAAAAAATAATAATTTTGTAGTCCTAGTTGGACTTATTATTCCTAATGAAATTATCCCTATCTGCAAGAAATAACATTCATACTTACCATATTAGTAAATTAATAAGAGGAGTTTACCTCAATATAGTACGTGGAACACTTCCGTATGATACCCTCCAGAAATTAAAACGGAAAAAACGAAAAAATCGACAACTTACCGGTCCATTAAAGTAAAATATAAATAATTAAAGTAAAATATAAATAATTAAATAATCAATTTAACACAATTCAAAATCAATTCAAAACAATTAAAATTCAAATTAACGCAATTAAAAGAATAACGAAAATATTCAAAACGATCTTCCTTCCTGAAGCTGACAATGCTTTTCGACCGACTGTCGTGATCACAGGAATGAAAATCACCGAATCAGGCAAAACCTGCAACTTAAATAGTGATTATGTGTCTTCGCGCATGCGCGTAAAGGTCCACGCATCGGAGATCAAATATGGCCGCCGAACATTAACAGAATTCTCGTGTAATTTAATTTCAATGGTTTCTGCAATTAATAGTCGCGTATAATTACGTTGAACGTTAAGTATTTTGGCCTCGTTAAATAAAAAAGTATGTTTTTCGTTAATGGCATGAAAGGCTAATTCTGACGCTGCTGAACGAGAAGCACGAACTGAGGCTTCGTGTTGATTTACACGAATATTAAGAGAAAACCGCGTCGAACCCTGATAAGACGAGTCGCAATCACCGCAAGAAATGTTGTATACTAGATCATTAATTTGTGTTGCGAACGCGGAAAGAACCGAGCGATTGTTCAGTATAGTGTGTAACTTCCGTATAGGCCTAGCTATAATTTTAAATTCGGTATCTTTAAAGAATCTGTTAAGCTGTTTGTGCCACTGTTCAACGTATGGGACAGAAATAAAGTATTTTTTGATATTACTATTGTTGATTGGTGCAGTATTTTGTATCCTATCCTTAGCTTGTACCCTAATTCGATTTATTGTGTTAATGGGATAACCCCTGTTCAAGAATCTGCTAGTTAATATTTGTATTTCTGAGTCCAAAGCAGAATCGGTCGTTGAATATTTATAGGCATTTAGAAATTGATTAAAGATAATCGATCTTTTGTAGGTGAACGGGTGGTAGCTATTATAATGTAGAAGCATACCGGTGTTTGTGGGTTTTCGATAGATGCTAAATTGTATTTTGTTCGAGTCCCGGGTAAGCGTGAAATTTAGAAAGTTTAATGATTTAGTATCCGTATCTTCCCTTTCCAATGTAAATTTGAGTCTAGAATGAATATTATTAAACGAATGTAAAATGTCTTGGATAGTACTACTATCGGTAATAACTAGAACATCGTCTAAATACCTCCCATAGTATGTGATACGGGGACGAAAAGGTGTCAAATGTATCTGCTCAATCGTTGAGAGATAGATCTCTGACATTAAGCCACTCAGGCTCAAACCCATTGGTAATCCAAAAATTTGTTTGTACACCTTGTCTCGAAAGGTGATGTAGTTAGCCTCAACTAATAGTTTAATTAAGTGAAAAATTTCCTTAATAGGCAGCTTCGTATAATTAGTCGGTGTCGACTAATTATACGAAGAATTTCCAAACTCTTATTGACTATTCCATTCTCTTCCTGTCTCTCCAGTAGTATACAATCGATACACACAATTATGGGAGATTTTTTGAATGGCTTGGTACAAAATTACATTAAATCTACACTAAGGTACTCGGCCCAAAGTTACCATATTTCTTTCCTAAAATATTGCCTTCAAAACAACATCGTTCCGAAGTTTGCCAGGGTGAATTTAAATCAAAAAATTTCAGGCATAAAACAATTATCACTGGCGACATCACGTAATATTGTTAAGCTTGCCTTAAAATCTCGATATTCGGATAAACAAAAATACCTTTCCCAGGTTAGGAAGCTTCGCGATAAATTAAAAAATTATCTACATCCGAACGATTGGTCTGTATTGAAGACCTCCATAGATTTGCGACGGGAAGCACAAGCCTCAGAGATAAAAAACAGACACGTTAATAAGTTGCAAACATTATCGAATAGTTCAAGACACGTTCATGCGAATTCTAACACATTGTCGCGAGCTTGCGACCAAGTTCACACGAGTTGGGTGACATCCCCCCCACAGACACATAACGCACTACCACAGAATATGTCGGCTAGTTCACGAACACCCCCTCACCCAGTATCCAACGAACCAACATATCAACAGGTTACAAATCTTTCCTCGTGTACACTATCGCAGGACCAGATTTCACTTTTATCCAAAGGATTAAATTATAATTTACCACCTCGAAAGCTGCCAAAAAAACAATGCGTAATTGATATTGAATTTGGACTTCGTAGTGTTCCACAAAAAGATGTATTTATTCAACAAGTTAACCAAGTAGTGAATAACATAAAAGAAACGCGACTTCCTAAATTGAATACACATGACAGTTCAGCTTTACGAGAACTTCGAGAAAATAAGGACATTATTATACAGAGGGCAGATAAAGGAGACACAGTGGTAATACTAGATAAACATGATTATATTAATAAGTTAGATTCAGTTGTGTCTGATACCTCCACTTATCGTGAAGTGGACCCGACACTGTTTACCAATTTGGTAAATCAATACAATAAAACGTTAACCACATATCGTAAAAACGACTACATTACTATGGTTCAGTTGAAGGAATTGAAGTCCAGAACATACAATATTCCTGCACTTTTTGGTCAGGTAAAATTACACAAGCCTGGATTTCCGATTCGACCTATTGTTTCCTACAGGAACTCGGCATTTTCAGCCTTAGCCACATATGTATATAACATTATAAAACCTTTTAGACAGGTTATACAATTTGGGATTAAGAATTACGATACATTATTTAATAATCTTAAAGACTGTAGACTCGGCGACAATGACAATTTATTCTCATTAGATGTTACATCATTATATACGAATGTAAACGTTGAATACACATTAGATATTATTTGGGATATGTTAAATAAAAACTTGACACCGACTAATTATACGAAGCTGCCTATTAAGGAAATTTTTCACTTAATTAAACTATTAGTTGAGGCTAACTACATCACCTTTCGAGACAAGGTGTACAAACAAATTTTTGGATTACCAATGGGTTTGAGCCTGAGTGGCTTAATGTCAGAGATCTATCTCTCAACGATTGAGCAGATACATTTGACACCTTTTCGTCCCCGTATCACATACTATGGGAGGTATTTAGACGATGTTCTAGTTATTACCGATAGTAGTACTATCCAAGACATTTTACATTCGTTTAATAATATTCATTCTAGACTCAAATTTACATTGGAAAGGGAAGATACGGATACTAAATCATTAAACTTTCTAAATTTCACGCTTACCCGGGACTCGAACAAAATACAATTTAGCATCTATCGAAAACCCACAAACACCGGTATGCTTCTACATTATAATAGCTACCACCCGTTCACCTACAAAAGATCGATTATCTTTAATCAATTTCTAAATGCCTATAAATATTCAACGACCGATTCTGCTTTGGACTCAGAAATACAAATATTAACTAGCAGATTCTTGAACAGGGGTTATCCCATTAACACAATAAATCGAATTAGGGTACAAGCTAAGGATAGGATACAAAATACTGCACCAATCAACAATAGTAATATCAAAAAATACTTTATTTCTGTCCCATACGTTGAACAGTGGCACAAACAGCTTAACAGATTCTTTAAAGATACCGAATTTAAAATTATAGCTAGGCCTATACGGAAGTTACACACTATACTGAACAATCGCTCGGTTCTTTCCGCGTTCGCAACACAAATTAATGATCTAGTATACAACATTTCTTGCGGTGATTGCGACTCGTCTTATCAGGGTTCGACGCGGTTTTCTCTTAATATTCGTGTAAATCAACACGAAGCCTCAGTTCGTGCTTCTCGTTCAGCAGCGTCAGAATTAGCCTTTCATGCCATTAACGAAAAACATACTTTTTTATTTAACGAGGCCAAAATACTTAACGTTCAACGTAATTATACGCGACTATTAATTGCAGAAACCATTGAAATTAAATTACACGAGAATTCTGTTAATGTTCGGCGGCCATATTTGATCTCCGATGCGTGGACCTTTACGCGCATGCGCGAAGACACATAATCACTATTTAAGTTGCAGGTTTTGCCTGATTCGGTGATTTTCATTCCTGTGATCACGACAGTCGGTCGAAAAGCATTGTCAGCTTCAGGAAGGAAGATCGTTTTGAATATTTTCGTTATTCTTTTAATTGCGTTAATTTGAATTTTAATTGTTTTGAATTGATTTTGAATTGTGTTAAATTGATTATTTAATTATTTATATTTTACTTTAATTATTTATATTTTACTTTAATGGACCGGTAAGTTGTCGATTTTTTCGTTTTTTCCGTTTTAATTTCTGGAGGGTATCATACGGAAGTGTTCCACGTACTATATTGAGGTAAACTCCTCTTATTAATTTACTAATATTATTATCAACGTAGAACATATTGAGTATTACAGCTCTGATTCATACTATCTAATACTTACCATATGTATGGCACACTATAGCCAAGATGCTGATACAAAAAAAAAAAATCCTCAGTCAAACAAACAAACAAACAAACAACAAACCTAACGTGCATCATGAAAACACTCTACACCACTGCACTCTTTTTTCACTCCGTGGCTGAGTTAGTAGGTCTCGGGCATAGATAGCAAGGTTTTCCCCCCAGAAACTGGGGTTTTTCGTCCAGCAAACAGGCAAATCGACCAGAGAACACACAATTTACACACAAAATAAATATATGGGTAGATGTAATCATTTACAGGGAACCCTAATATCATAATTTGGTTGGTTGGTTTGGTCTAGACCACTGCACTTCCACCACTAGTTGTCAGCTTTGGCACCTGACATAACTGGTCTATTAACTTGTGCTGCTGTCACCACATTTTTTCTTGCTTAAAAAGTGGAAGAAATTTTCTTCCTCCCCATGGGACAGCTGGAACCATGATTTATCATACAAAGTGCCTTTTTTTCCCACTTCTCAAATATCCAACATCTGTTTTCCTATATCCACTGTATCTGTAGCTGCGTGTTTTTAGCTGACAAGATTGTAGCCCTTTGAACTTATCTGTTACTGCTACTACTATACCCCATCTGTGACACAGTCTGATGCACTTTTTATCAGATCCATTCATGGATGGGGTAGCACTGCCATTTGATTGATTGTAGCCATCTGTTCGATTGCACAATTATTTTCACTCTCTATAGTCCTCTCACATCAACAAGCTCTTTGGCTGCTGTACTGTCATTTTCTAAATGTGTTCTGGATGCAGGACTATTCTTAGTTTAACTTAAACTGTTTTGTGTGACCACCCCAGCAGGGTGGCAGCATTTGTGATACTTGACTGGCATGTGTAGTGGCAACTATTATATTATACTCAAAATCACTTAGGTTGATTCATTCTCTTGCCAAATTGCACATGTAGGCACGTTATCCTTCATGACCTACCTACTTTATATAGTTTGATGTAGACACATAATGGCTCTGATGGAGCAGTCAGTTTCCTTGGATGATATGGATAGGTTTAATAAACTGGCCACTTAGTGTATGTTATATATTTTAATATTATTCTAATGTTTATATGAAAGTGAAGCCACACTTCCTATGTGTAGGAAGTGAAACCAACATCTACTTGTAAACCGCTGTTTGTAAAACAAAATATGGAATTCTTTTTTAGATCTCTGTCATGAGTGTGGAAGGATTGGCCAAAATATTAGTACCTTAATTTGTATACAAACATCCAACAATCATAATCACAGTATTTTTTATAACAGACATCTGTGTTATGCATTCAGTAGTTAGTTGCTGCCATATTATATGAAAGAGAAGCTGGGATAAAGAAATGTTTTGGTTATTTTCCCAGGATGTCCCAGAAGCTGTACAAAAACTCTTTGATGGTTGAGTCTAGGCTGTAGACTGACACCAATCAGTTTTACTTCCATTTATTGAAATTCACTGTGCTAATCTTGTCTTATGATTTTGGAAAGCATTGCTTTCTTTTAAGTAGAAAACAATACAACACTGGTATTGAGTAAAGCCCATTATATTAATAAGTTAAATAACTTCAATCATAAGAGTATACCAGAATATTAAAAAAAGATCCCACAGCTAGCAGAGAAAAAAAAAATCAGGAAGGCTACTAAAGACTTATTAGACAAAGAGACAATCAATAAAAGGACATACAATTTCATCAGACTTATCAAAAATGAAGCTATATTATTTGGTAACATTAAAATTCACAAAGAAGGGAACCCCATTAGGCCCACTTTTAGCAGTAAATACAGCTAAGGTCAAAATTTATGTAAATTTAAGTTCCTGTTATAAGTCCACTCAAAAACATTAAAAATTCGACTGATTTCATCAACATCATAAAGAAAAAAACCTTTTAAATAATAACAACACTGTCATGGCAAGTTTGGAATGTTCATGAACATTCCAGTGAGAGTTAGGGGATTAAGATTAAATTACGGATTAAGTTAGGGGAACCCTCTCCCACCACTCATGGCAGACATCTTTTTGGAGGGCTTGGAAGAGAGAGCTATTGCTCTGGTTACTTGAAGACCCTTGATATGGATTAGATATATGTAGATGATATTTTTTTGACATGGGAACATGGGAAGACACAGTTAAAACAATTTCATGAATATATGAACAATAGACATGGAGGAAGAAGATTGTTATTTGCTTTTTTTTTTTTTTTTTTTTTTTTTTTTTTTTTTAGGAGCATTAGCAACTAAGGCCATATTGCTCCGGGATATGCGGTGGTCATTCCCTGACCTTTCCGCATCCTCCGTATTTGGTGGTGACGGGCTCGAACCCCGGTCTAATCAAGAAGCGTGTGCTACGCACTGCTGCTCCTTCCCACCTGGCTACGGAGGCGCCAATGGAAGAAGAAGAAGAAGAAAATAAGAAAAGAGGATGGATGGGAATCTGCCATTTTTGGATGTCTTGGTGAAAAGAGAACAAAATTTGATTATCACTCAGGTTCAGAGAAAAAAGATGGACTCTGAATGTTAATTTCATGTTGAATCATTTGATGAATATTAAAAATAGTATTATTAAGATATTAACATGTAGAGCATTAAGGATTTGTGATCAGGAAAAATTAGATGAGGAACTTAATATCTCTTTCCCTTTCTAACAATGGGTTTCCATAGGGATTGGTTGACAAAACCATACACAAACTATAAAAGAAATTTCAGGAAAGCAAACTTATTTAATTTTATAATAATAAAATATAGAACAGGGACAAATTTAAAAAAGCTGCTACAGTTCCTTACATAAAAGGAATAGGAGAGAAAACCATGAGAATATGCAAAAAATATGGACTAGATGTGATTTTCACACCAATAAACAAAATAGGTAATTTTCTGAGGAACAATTTCCCCAGTGAGATGCAGATAAGCTATTTAAAAAAAGTGATGTGGAAAATTTTGATACGGGGAGGGGGGGGAGAGCATTGTAAGCATATAGCAGAGGGAAATACAGCCACTCCCCGACTTACATAAGGGTTGCATTCCGCAGAACTCTATGTAAGTCGGAATTTCCCTAAAATGCTTATGCAGTACTCGCAACTATGTGTGATGAATTTGATTGAAGCAAAAAAGAAATGTTCAGTGAACATGTAAATAGTATTATTTATTCATTTTTTTTTTATCTCATGCACAGGAAAAATTTCAAAATTATAAAATTACAAAAAGAGAGAGGAGACAGGTATAAAGTCAGCAAGTTTTACCTATCGAGCATCATTGCCAGAATTAACTCTCCAGCTGATAAGTATGCCACTGTGGAAGTTGAGGGCTGTGGAGATTTACACGGGTTTTTTTCCAAAACATCACAAAATTTCTCTGCAGCTGCAGAATCGACACTGGTGACTTCACTGCATACTTTAATGTTTTGGAAACCAGCGTGATGCTTGAACCTATTAAACCACTTGTTGCTTGCCACAAATTTGGCTTAGGGTTCTCTGTGCTTATCCTTAATATCTTTATAAATACTTCTTGCTTTTGCTTGAATGGCCATTGGACTCAGGCACTTGCTTCTAAATCTGATTTTCCATCCATATTATTAATATCTTTTCCATCTTTGATATGGCACCTGAACATTGCTTGTGATCACTCTTGACCTTAAATGCATTGATCCTTTAACATGTAAATAGTATTCAATTTTGAAGCAGTGAGCCCTAATTCCTGTGTAATAGATGACAAACTTTGTCCTGCTTCGTACTACTTAATAATCTTCATTTCTAAATCAATTTTGTTTAATTTCCTAGCCCTCCCACCACTTGCACTTTCCATTGGTCGCTTTCCCTTCACCATTGTAATAAGTAAATAGGAATGAAGAGAAGATTCTGAAAATTTATTTATTATTTTTTATGATTAAAGGGGAACACATTTTACCGTAACGTGAAAACCACAGAATTCCAGTTATTGTAATGCAATAAGATCGAGTTTACTACCCGTTTAAACCCGTTCCAATAAACTGGAAAGTGCAAATTGTTTTTATTGTTTTGTGGTAGTAACCTCCATTAATGTGTTTTAGAAAAATATCACAAAGGCATTCAAAATTGATTCTTTTATTATTATTATTATTATTATTATTACTACTAGACGTATAGTACAAGAAAGCCTGAGGCTTATGCTGCACCAGCCAAAAAAAAATTTCTGAGTTACCCTGAGAGAGAGAGAGAGAGAGAGAGAGAGAGAGAGAGAGAGAGAGAGAGAGAGAGTGTGTGTGAGTCAGAAGTAGAATCACTAGGAAAGAGAAGAATGATGATATTCAGCTCAGGACCAATGTGCGATGTATACAAATATTTAGAATTAATCACAAAATATAGTCATATTATTATTATTTTTAGGTAATACAAAATGTCGGTGTTACAATTAACTAAAAATTAATAATAACTACCTATTTTCATTATTGTTCCTGTAATTAATTATCCACTTCCATTTTCACAATCAAATTCTTATGTAGTCAGGAAATTGTTTTTTATTTCTGAAAACACACTGAAACAGCTATCCTCCCAGAATACAAACAAGAGAAAATAAATAAATAAATAAAAATTACTGCAAATATGTAGTATGCTGTTGCCAGTATATAGACCAGCAGATACAGAGTGTCATGCATGCTCAGTCAGAATATGATTCACTAAAGGTTGGAGCCGCCGATGACCTGCAAGCTGACTGTGACTCCCAACATCAAACTGCAGGATTGCCCAAATCTGCAGGTTTTTTTTTTTTTTTTATGGAAACTTTGTGAAAAGGTGGTTGAATGATCCCCTGTGGGAATACTGCAGCTCAGTTACCTAATACACTTGCTAAGTAATTCCCAACTACAGAATTAGAAAACAATTTCACAAAAAAAGAAATTGAATGAAGGCAATTTTTTTTTAAATAACTACTCCAATTATTACCAAAATTGCCAAAATTAAAAAAATTTTTGGCAATTTTTTTTCCTAATTAATACTATCTAGTTAGCAAAGCCAAATAATTAGGGGAAAAACTGGGAAAGTTTCATAAATGGCAGCTTGCTATTGATTTTCCCTGTGTCTCCTTTCAACCCAGTGTACTTAGCATTTTAGCATTAGTAGAGGCATATGATGCAAGAAAGCAAGCTTATTCAGCATCAGCCAAAAAAAAAAAAAAAAACACACAACCACTACTCCCATTTCACCCCTCCGTTCGTTCAAAATACCTGTCCAGCTGAGCCTTAAATTTGTTTAGGCTATCAACTTCAACAACAAGTGATGGAAGTCTATTCCACAAACCAACTGCCCGCTGGCTAAAGGCAAATTTCCGCACATCTATCCGACATCCGTCCTTCCTCAATTTGAATTTATGCCCTCTGAGGTGATTATTCTGAGCAAGAGGAAGAATCCCATCGGCATTGAGCATGCTCAAGCCATTCAAAGCCTTATACACCTCTATCAGATCACCTCGCCGATGCCTAGTCTCCAGACTCTGTAATTTGCAAAACTTAAGCCTTTCTTCGTAAGAGAAACCCTTTGTTCCATTCACTAATCTTGTTGCCCTTCTCTGTACTCTACATCCTTCTTGAAATGAGGCCTCCAGACCTGTATACAGTACTCAAGGTGTGGCCTGACCAATGCCTTATACAAGGGAATAATCACATCCCTACTTGTGTAACAATCATTGGAATGACTACTTTAAGATTAAGGAGGTCCAGTTATTATTATCCATATAGTGAAAGGAAGCCTGAGGCTTATGCTGCACCAGTTAAATCCCTGTCAGTGATAATTCATGAAGTTATTCGTGCTAAAGCAGTGGTTACTCATTACTATTCGAAAAGTTACACGGGTAACTATTTTTTGTGTCAAAATTACTTTCTTGATCCAATTTCTATTTGACTACCTCATAGCACCAATCATGATCAGACAAGATATAGCTCAGACACAGCATGGTTTTATTATTATTATTATTAGCTATATGGTGCAAGGAAGCCTGAGGCTTATGCTGCACCAGACAAAAAAAAATATCCAGCTCAGGATCCTGGGTGTGCCAAGCCCATACTCACCAGATATGAGCCCCTGGAGTTAAGGAAAAGTCTTGCCTGACCAATTTGATTGGATACTATGATGTGGAACTGGATGCAGAGAATAACTTTGATATCATATATTTGGATCTTAGAAAGGCTTTTGACCAGTTGCACATGGAAGACTGCTGAACAAACTGGAGCAGTGTGGCATTGGAGGCAAATTGCTTTTATGGATAAAGGTAGAAGATAGAGAGTGGTAATCAATGGTCACTGCTCATCGTGGACTAATGTTATTAGTGTGGAGTCCCTCAGGGTTCAGTGTTGGGTTCATTGTTGTTTTCTTATTTATAAATGATATTGATGATGGTATATCAAGCTTAATGTCCAAGTTTGCAGACGACACGAAGGTTGGCAGGGTTGTTAAGGACACTAATGACAGTATGCTCATGCAACAGGATCTAGAAAAGTTGAGCAGATGGGCTGAGAGGTGGCAAATGAAGTTTAACATTGACAAATGTAAAGTACTACATATGGGAAGCAGTAACCCCAGAGTAACGTATCAACTGTGTGGTACTACCCTGACAGTGGTAGAGAACGAAAAGGACCTGGGGGTAATTGTGCATGCAGATATGAAGTTTTCTGAGCAGTGCAGATGGTCTGCAAGAGTATCTCATGGTGTCTTGTCAATGATATACATTAATTTTTCTAGCAGGGATAAGGAGGTGATTATCCCCTTGTATAAGGCAATGGTCAGGCCACACCTTGAGTACTGTATACAGGTCTGGAGGCCTCATTTTAAGAAGGATATAGAGCTATTGGAACGAGTATAGAGAAGGGCAACAAGATTAGTGAATGGAACAAAGGGTTGCTCTTACAAAGAAAGGCTTAAGTTTTGCAAATTACAGTGTCTGGAGACTATGCACCTAAGAGGTAATCTGATTGAGGTGTATAAAGCCTTGAATGCTTTGAGCATGCTCAATGCTGTTGGGATTCTTCCTCTTGCTCAGAATAATCACTTGAGAGGGCATAAATTCAAATTGAAGAAAGACAGATGTTAGAATAAATGTGCAGAAGTTTGCAGCCTAAATAAATTTAAGGTTGGGCTGGACAGGTATTTGGAATGAACAGAGGGGTGAAATGGGAGGTTTTTTTTTTTTTTTTTTTTTTTTTTTTTTGGCTGATACTGCATAAGCTTGCTTTCTTGCATCATGTGCCTCTACTAATGCTAATGCTAAGAACTGCCCTTAACAAATCAGCAATGATTATTATTCCATTATTTCATCTGGCACTAAAATCAACTTGCAAGCTTTTAAGTTCTCACTTCCTCTGTGAATAGTGGAGACAATTCACACATTTCTAATCCATAGGTAATATGAATCAAAGGATGCTCTCATGACTAAAGGTTTGCTTAGCGCCTTTGCTGCTTCTAGCTAGATTCTACCAGCCACAGGTGCCTTATTAAATTTTACCATAAACAATCTTACCTTCCACTTTTTTTTCCCATCCCAAATAATAATAATAATTTTTTTTTTTTTTTTTTTTTTGTAACGTTCTGTGCACGATTCACAAAGAATTAATACTTATGCAAAAATAAATGGAAACAGAGCTTTAGGGAAACACTGAAACAAACTTCAGGGCTATGAATTATGGGAATGAATTCAAGATATTAACTGATAATAGTAAATACAGTTGAACAATAATTTCAAGCTACTTTTAAAGAGATTAACTGGTCTCAAACAGAAGTCAATTTCTCAGAAATATGTTCTATCATTCACCAACTAAACTGGAAACATACTTATTGTAAAAGTCGGCGTGTAACAATCTAATCCATCCTTATTAATCGATGGAGAAACACATGCAATATAAAAGCAATATAAAATGCAAAAGTACATATATCAATTTTACAATTGATATATTACAATTGTCAGCATAAACAGTATAGAGGAACATATGATACTGATGAAAGTGTAGTGCAATTTTCATTATAAAAATGACCATGTGGAGAGATAAATAGCTTAGTTATATAGCAAAAATTTCAACTTCCAAGGTCTTGGAACGAATTACCAAAAAAACAATGTGTCATTGGGTTTACATTGCAATATTTTCACAATACCTCCATTTATTCCTACGGGATGCAAAATACGTTTCCACAATTTTTTTAAGTTTTCATTGACTAGCAAAAACTAACGTAAAGTTAAATTTCCGTAAGTCAAGTATTACGTAAGCCAGGGAGTGCCTGTGCCAGGAAATTGGAGATTGTAGAACACGCTTATAGTTGTTCCTATGCTTTTAATGTAAACAATTTTGAATTTGTAGGGGGAGGAGTGATTTTACTGAAAGAAAAATTAAAGAAGCTATGTACATAAGCATGGGGAGGGATATAGATACATTTTGGATGCAAGTTTTCAACGACAGAATATAAATTTATATGATAAAAAATATGGGCTTTTCCCTTCTTTCTTTTTTTGTTATTTTGTTTTTTGAGTTAATTTTCCATTATTTTTTTTTTTTTTTAACAGGCTACAAAATGCAAATATGAATATAAGAGAAATAATCTGTAACCCATCAGCAGGTATCATAAAATTCCAAATTATCTTGTGCCTGCTGATGTGTGAATGAAAATTTGAAAAATCAACAAAAAAAATTCAAAATTTTTCATTTTTTTTTTAATGCCACCTGAATTTGTCAGTCTTTTCCAAACGCTTTTCTTTTCAATGTTTTCTGTAAAAAAATTCATGTTCTTTATTAAAAACATTTTTTATTAATTTTTGAAAATTAAAACTACCTTCAAACCTGTAGGTACCTGTAGGTGAGCAAATGTTAATTTAAAACTGCTCTTCAGCCTACACTTCTATTCAAGGAGAGAACATCAGTAAAGGAAGTGCTCATTGCATCAAACATGACGTGCATGCATAAACAGTTTGATTCCAGATGATCTATCAGTGTCAGAAAGCCAGAGAGATTACCAATTGGAGAAAAACACACAGACTTGTGACATTTTCTCCCCTTTTATACTTTCCTGACATCCTGACTACTCATAGGAATATGCATGTGATCAAGGGATTGTTATAGGTCCTGAATATGATGCTCTTTATACAGATAAATATTGCAGAGTAACGATGTTTTTTAATTGTAGTTATATCTTAATGGAATTAACCCATGAAAGTAACAACTCATTTAAAGTCATAATTAGAGAAATTGAGATTATTTTCTCATATAACTCAATTAGACTGATTACTGTTGTTAAATACTATTAATTGTATATTAATTACCTGTAATAACAGTATGTTCTTTTTTTTTTTTTTTAACAGAAGATATTTTGTGACCCTATCGTGCTGATGATATGTATAGAGAAGATTAAATGGTTTCAGTTTTGGTGATGGGCTTTATCAGTAGTGCTATATGTGTGTATAAATTCATATATATGAGGGGGCATCAAAAAGTTTGTACCCTTACCTAGAAATAATAGCCCTAGAAAGGTGAAACTTCGCAGGAACCTTAATCCTTTTCTATGTATTCTCCATGTATAGTAACAAATTTCTCCCATCTTTGGATCAGTTGTCTAATGCCTTGATCATATAAGTCCGCACTTTTTGCCTGAAACCACGATTCCACTTCACTGTTGACTTCCTGAGAAGAATCAAAGCCACTGCTTTGGCATGTCTTTAGTCTCCAGATTATAGTGGTACACCCAGCATTCATAATTTGTCACCAACCAATCAAAAAAGTTCTCAACATCTGCATTACACAAATCCAACAGTTGGCGAGAACATTGCATTTGGCATTGCTTCTTGCAAAGGTGTCAGCAATCTTGGAACCCATTGTGCAGAGACCTTAGACAGATGGTAATATAAAATGCTGTGGGCAGATCCATAACAAATTCCCACTGCACTTGCAATGAAATGACTTGTCACGTGTCTGTCACTCAGCACCAGCTGCTCAACCTTTGCAACCGTCTCACTGCCTGTGGATATTGATGGCCTTCTCGGCGCCTCCGTAGCCAGGTGGGAAGGAGCAGCAGTGCGTAGCACACGCTTCTTGATTAGACCGGGGGTTCGAGCCCGTCACCACCAAATACGGAGGATGCGGAAAGGTCAGGGAATGACCACCGCATATCCCGGAGCAATATGGCCTTAGTTGCTAATGCTCCTAAAAACCAAATAACATAACATAACATGGCCTTCTCTGTCTTGGCTTGCCAAAGACACTTGTACGACACACTGGAACTCCTGTTTCCACTTTTTTACAGTGCCATAGGATGGAAAATTCTGTCCATACACAGCTTTTGTTTCTTTGTCAATTTCCCGAGCTTTCTTGCCTGCAAATGCAGGAACTTGATCACTGCTCTACTCCACTTTGTCAGCCATACCATCCTTCCTCAGATTCTGGGCTCCACCTCTGGTGTACGATCATCTATGGGAATGAAATTTCACATGTTAGTTATTGAATATGTAGACAATTTATATTAAAAACAGCATCTTCCTACTGATGTTTTATCTAGGTTAGGGTACGAACTTTTTGATACCCCCTCGTATATATACAGTGAAATCCAGATTTAATGTACCTGAATTTAGTGGCTATTTTTATCATTAAAATCCAATATTTAACAAATATTTTTTTTGTATTCCAGCCAAAGCTAAATATAAACAGTGTATTATGTTCCTTTTATATTAATCTGGTTTATTTAACAAGTGACAAGCTATTACAGTGCACTGAAATTTTGTGATTGATAGTTTTAAATCTTTCAGCCGATGGTTGGACAGGTTTAAGAAGCATCATGGACTTACAAAAATATTCTGTTATTGATTATCTAATTATGTTTGTTTGTATAAGAACAGTTTCTTTAATTATTTATATAAATAAATGATTTTATTGGAACTACATATAAGAATATGTAATTTTGTTTAAACTCCATTAAATTTTAATTTAGTTTAAAAAACAGCCATCCCTTCTCATAGATAAACTAAATAGGGATTTCACTGTATATTTTTTTCTAATAAAATTGTTAACTATTTTTATATTGAAATTTTTACCTAGTCAAAATGTAAAGTATATAATGTAAAAGTAACAATGAAAAAGTTTTTATTTTTTTATTCTTAGTCATATTGTAACTTTGCCTGAAGTCCTGTGATGGAATAAATATACTATTTTTATTAATTTAATTTTATTTATTTTCTTTCACTGTACTAAATGTATATAGTCTTCTGTCATTGAAACAATAGTGAAGATAGCAAATACTGCTATTGCTTGTAAAATTAGATTTTTATAATACTGCTATACCTCCAAATTTGCAATATTTTCTAGAATTTAGGAAAGACAAATCTAGCAAATGGCTAAAAATTAATTAATTCCTGTGTTGGCCATTTACCCAAGCAGTGCGTCAGAGCTGATTTTGGATGGTAGAGATAGGTTTTTATTGCACTCCAACTATATGGGGAAATTTGTTAACGGTCCTGGGATTACTGCTATCTGTGAAAAAGATTAAAGATCATCACTGATAATTAGCATATAGAACTCGGTTCCTCATTCTGTGATTCATATATGAAACATACGGCCGATGTAATGTATTCATCAAACAGTAAACAACTTTGATTTTTAATTTATTTTACTAATTGTGTTTATATATTTATTACTTTAATTAATTTTATGTTTGTAAATAACATTGACAACAACACTCTTAATCCCTTTGTATCTGACTAGAAGAAAACATCAGAGATTGCTTATTCTGCTCATTATTTCAAGATTATCCCGTAATAAAATATCTTAATTAACCCATCAGCAGGTGCACAAAAAATGTTACAAAGGTAGATATGTGGTGTATAATTTTTTTTGGAGTAAACACAATTGTACACTTTTTAATGTCATTCTTTATTTTACATTATAAAGAATAATAATAACATATTTAAAAGAAATATATATTTTTAAATTTCCCACCAAACAAAGTGTAAACATAGTTCATATATATTACATGCACAGATGCTTTTGAAACTATTTTATCAGTAATAAGATTTACAATAACTTTTAGAAAATAAAATTTTATAATACATATTATATAGCTTATTTTTTAAAATAAAATTTATCAAACTTATTCAGAATCAGTAAAAACATGCATCAGAGGTGATGGTTGTTTTGAAATGTTTCTTGCATGCAAATTTTTCACACATACTACATTTTACTGTGATCACTACATTTTGGTTTCTAGTATACAAAATTCAGAGAACACATCTTGAGGTATATGCTTTTAAAATATGCCTTTGTTAGTCCCAGAGACAAATTTAAGGAACACTCTTGAAGTTTTTTTTCATTGTTTTGGTTGGCACAATACAGTATTTATGCATTTCTGCTCACCACATTCAACATCAAAAATAAGAACAACATTGGCCATCTCCCAGTAAAGGGTAATACTAAAAATGTGACACATTTGATCGACTATGTCAATACTGCCTTTTCTCATCTAAATATAAGTTTATTGGCAAGGAAAATATTACAAGAGAGGTAATACTCCAAAACCTACCTTATTCAGCAATAGTCAAAAGGATTAATTGTAGAAGATATAAGCAATAGCAAACGTAAATAATTATGAAGAAAACATTATAATAATAATAATAATGATGATGATGATGATGCTATAGAAAATACATTGCCAAGGAGTCCAGTGACAGATGGCACATGTCAACAATGCCACCTCACCTCAGAAACAATCCAACACATCATGGCAGGATGCAGGGTAATCACCCAGACATGAGTACACTTGTACACATGACCAGGTAGCCAGGATAATACATCAGAAGCTACTGAGGAAATTCCAGTTGATCAACGAGTGTACCATATATTACAAGTATGAACCCCAGGCTGTACTAGAGACTCCAACCCACAAGCTGTACTGGGACCACGCCATAATAATGGACAAGACAATCCCACTCAACAGACCAGACAGCAACCTTTTTTGACAAGAAGAAAAGGGCTACCTATCTATCTGACCAACATAGCGATGTCCCACACTGGCAACCTCCAGAAAACCTGCAAGGAAAAGATCAGGAAGTACACAGACTTAAGATATATGAGATCAAAGAGATGTGGCATATGCAACAAGTAACAACCATCTTGATCATTGTGTCAACCACTGGTATAGTGCCAAAGACTCTACATAACAGCCTAGCAGCAATAGGTTTCCCAGAGGACACCTAACAAGGAATTCCAGAAAGTCACAATCCTGAACAGCTGTAGGATAGTCAGAGTTCCTCAATGAACAGTAACACTCGATATAGCCACCATGTGCACTTGGTACCAGTACCCATCAGGGGTGGAACCCCCATCAAGGTGAAATAATATAATAATAACAATACAATCTATTTTTTTTTTTTTTTTTATCCTTCAATACTTGTACAAGAAGACTTGTTAAGGAAATTATAATTCCTTACTAATAAGTGCAGTTATTACATGTTTCATCACTTTTATTTCACTTTGCTTCTTCCTCGAGTAAAAAGAAGTGGGAAAAGAAGCGCACATTTTTACAAAAAAGAAAAAAAAAATTATTCACCTTGAATAACAGAGAGTAAGAATCTTTTTATTTTATAATAGTTAATCAATTGACACATTATAAATAGGTATTTCCTTATTAGTATTTTCATTTTAGATACTGGATGTCCCTTTCCTTATTTGAAAATAGACTTTTTCTATAAACTCGCTGATGATGTTCAATGTGTCTTTCCCCATACTTGTTTAGGACTCTGGGATGTGCAAATAAATGTGATCTTTGATTTCTTTACTTAAGAAATCAAAACTTCAAAATAGTCCTGGTGCTACTCAACTGAAAATAAGTAACAATAGTCTTCTCTAGTGGGGAAGTGTTACTTATTTCAAGTATAAGGAGGGCAACTCTCATTATGAAGAATTTTACAATATGAGATGCTACAATAATGATGCCAATGTACAAACTTCAGTTTTTCAAAAAAATTAAACTATGTAATAATAATACAAATGCACTAACTAAAGTCCTAGTACTATCTCAGTTAAAATATCTAACAAGTGAATTTTACATGATAACTTTGATAATACATCCTCCACATTTAGGGGATCTACATGCAATTGGGCATCCTCTGAGTCATTACTGGTATCATTTAATGATATGATTACATAAGATGCTGAGATCCTTCTATTGAATTGAGTAAATTCCCTTAGAATCCTTCATTTCTTTCCTTCACAAAGCACCTATAATGATACTCTCCCACAACTTAATTAGAATTCAATTAAACTTCACAATTAAATCAAATTAATTTAATTGGGATTTTTTTTTACAATCATAGTATAAAACTTCTTGCACGTGAAGTGATGTTACCTTCAGTCAGCAGGTGGCTGATTGTTGAAACAAACTTCTTGCTGTGGAAGTATAGTTTGAATAAATTCAGGAAGAACAGACAAATTATTGGATGGGATGGACAGGTGATGGGGAAGGTTTTTTTTTTTTGCTGATGCTTTATAAGCTTGCTTTCTTGCATCATTTGCCACTACTAATATTAGTAGTAATCCATGGTTAGAAAGTTTTCAACTGGGGAAATCAGTGAGGGCTGTAACAGATGTGGGTAGGATCAGAGCACAGAGGATGAGAAGCAATCCATTTCCATAAGTTGATTCTGTCTTCTGATAATAGCGAATGGGGGGGAGAAAATTTTGGTGCGACAGCATATTAAGGACACATGTTAGTACAAAATGTGATATGCCTTCATCAATATCATTGATAAATATAGAAAAGAACAATGGGCCCAATATCGAACCCTGGGGAACTACACTAATAACATTAGTTCACAAAGAGCAGTGTCCATTGATTACCACTCTGCCTTCTCCCACTCAGCCATCCCTTTATCCATAGCAGCAACTTGCCCTTAATGCCACACTACTCCAATTTGTATAGCAGTCTTTTATGTGCAGCAGTATTAAAGGCTTTCTTGAAATCCAAGTATGTGATACCAAAATTATTTTTTGCATCTGGTTCCTTTGTGACCACCTTGTAGTATCCAATCAAATTGGCCAAAATAAGATTTTCCCTTAACAAAACCATGCTGTATCTGAAGTATAATTGCGACCTTGTCTACATGATCCTACATGCTTCTTTAACCAGTGACTCCATTATTTTCCCTGGAACAGAAGTTAAACTAACATGTCTGTAATTACTTGTCACCCATTGATCCTCTTTGCAAATTGGAGACGCATTCACACGTCTCCAGTCTGTGGGGACCTTCCCTGATCCAAGGATAACCTCATAATTATGGCTAACTATTTGCTTAGTCCCTTTGCTGCCTCCCTTAATATAACTGGATAGATCCCATCCATGCCAGGTGCCTTATGGTTAACTTCAACAATTTCTCTTCCACTTTCTTCTCACTTAACACAAAATGGGAATTTTTTTTTTATATGCTACTACTAATGCTAAAATAGATAGGTTCCTATGTAAACTTGCACATCATCTAAAATTGCACTGTAAAAAGGTTTCAGGATGCAAATTCTGAGATTGAGTCCATGCACTGCCATAAAAAAATGCATAATGCATTTTTAGCTTGTGCACTGATAAATCAGCTTTAATAAAACAATTACAATGAAGTTGCCAGCACTTCTGGCATTAGCCAACCAGCCAGAGTATAAATGTAAACTTATTCATTTTAGTTTACAATTTTTTTTTTTTTTTTTGAAACCGTGTATTACATTACAAAACTATACAAAATGTATAAAAACATTTAGAGGATACAAATGTAATTACTACCAATAAAAAAAAAATTTTTTTTAATAAATTTAAAGATGCTTCATGCTGCAGTTTATTTAAAGTGTAGAGTTCCCGGCACACTGGGGCAAAAACTGTTAATACACCATAGAACTACAATAAACAAACAGCAGGATTTCTGGTGACTGCCTTACTTACCCTATTCTCATTAATGAGGTGGACATGTACATTACAGTGCATTTCAACTATATATTGTTGTAGGCTCTTTTTTTGTCAATACATTGCACTAAAAAAAGAAAAGGATAACACAAAAAGACATTTTGCTTGCATTTCATTTTGTTTGATAAAGGTTGTGTATAGTTTTAAAATTATTTAATGCAGATGTTGAAATAATTTCAAAATCTTAATGCACTTTTGCTTTCAAAATCTGCCTCTTGAACTTTAAACCCTCCAGACACATTTTTGGCCTTTAAGGAGGGGGTTGGGACTTATTCTTGCATTAGAGATAACACCATTTTGTATGAGTCAACTAAATTGGCTATTAATACTTAAAAATAACCACCAAAAAGGGTGAATCTGCTTTTTATTTATAATTCATGACAGCTGCTTTGAGACTTTTTTGGTCTCTCACCAGATAGAAGGATTGAATAAATAACAGATTCATCTTTTTTTGGTGAGGTTATTTATGTTAAAGTGATTTAGAAATTTAGGTTGACTTGTGGATAATAGCGTTGCTCCTAATGATAGTGTAAACCCAAGCCTTGAAGGCTGAAAATAAAGTGTCTCCAGAGACAGAAACTGAATGCAGAAATGCATACAATTTTCAAAATAACTAGTAAAGAAAGGTTAGTGAGTCTGTGGAAGAACTTATGTTTGTGGTAATTTATGGATCTTATTAGTTACTGAATCACACATTCATTAGAATAGAGATCCTAAATTCCTTCTGCCTCAGTTTCAGAATATATTCCTTTATTATTTATTTTTACTGTTGTAATGTTACTAATTATGTAATATATAATAAATCTGTAATATAAAATAAGTGATAAAAGACAAAAAAATAAAATATAACAAAATTAATATTTTAGAAAATTTTTTTCAGTTGTTTTGTATTAAGACTATGAAGTATCCTCAGGGTTTCATTACTCTAGTTAACAAATGCATTCAGGGGCAAGCTGTCCCAATGGTGCAAGGGGTGCATTTCACCTGAAAAGCTGAAATTTACACACACGTACGAAAAAAATTTTAAAGGGGGATGCCAAATTTTAGTTGGCACCAGGGTACAACATACCCTAGGGATATCCCTGAATGCATTAAAATGTTTAAGTGAATTACTGACTTCTTAAATGGAACAAAAACATTGGTAAGAATTATTATGTCTGAAAGATATAAAGATATTCTGTTGAACAATTCTTATAATTAAAACAATTATATTTTTTCATTAAGATCTATTAGTTGACTAATGATATTAAGCAATTAAGCTAAGCTATATCTACGATCTACATCTATTAGTTGTTAAAAATTACTCTTTGATGTACCTTCATACATGCTTCTGAATAATTTTAATCTTAACACAATTGAGTAGTTTAACAGATATTTATTTAAAGTATACCCAGTAAAATAAAATAAAATAAAATATTTCCAGAAGCTTTCGGAACTCGTGTCCCTTTCTCAACTGACAGAATTTTTGAATACATTACAAGCAAAGTGTGGCACGTTACTCATTCGTCATTGTTGTAGCACGGACGTGTGCTGCCTTGCGCCAGTGATCATCCATCAATAAAACGGTTGTCTCCAGGATTGGATGTATACGCATGCCTTTCTGGCGATTTAATGCCTTAGGGTTGTTCATTATGTTTAGTGACTCTAGCCATAGGCGGTGGCGAAAGTGTCGCGCGTGGTCCACTATCTCAAAGTCGCGCTTGGGGTCAAGATCGTGGTTGGTAGCCCAAAAATGTTCTGCAAGCGCGGACTGGTCAGTTTCGGCAAGCCGGATTGCTCTGTCGTGTTCCGTGAGGCGATCCTGGAGACGTCTCGATGTCTCACCTACGTAGCAACTGTTACAGGCCCTACAGGTGATACGGTACACTACATTGCTGCGTAAGACAGGTGTGACAGGGGTCTTCACACTGGAGACAAGTGAACGTAGGTTCCTACCTGGTAATTGTACACATTTTATGTTGTAACTTCTCAGGATCTTCGAGATACGTCCTGACACTCCTGGATAGTACGGAATGTAGGCGGATGATATGCCGACTTGCTTCGGAGGTCTTGGGTTGGAAGTAAGTTCTTGTGCCTGTAACAAGCATCTGTTTAGTACATGGGATGGATAACCGCATCTGGTTAAGTCCGCCTTCACACGGGAGATCTCGTTGCGTCTAATTGTGTCGGTGCTGGAGTGGCTCCAGGCCCTGGAGAACAGGGTGCGGGCAGTGCTATTGAGATGGCTTGGAGCGTGGCTGGACCCGTAGTTGGTGAATTGACCGCACCACATGGGTTTGCGGTATACTGAGGTCTCTAGATGTGGGCCTACGCGATGCACTAGCACGTCCAGAAACGGGAGCGAACCGTCCACCTCTGATTCTACGGTAAACTTGATGAAATTGGATAGAGAGTTGAGGTATTCTAGTAGTACCGTTTCAGAACCACGTGGTATTATGGTAAAAATATCGTCGACATATCTACACCACGTTGTAATAGGTGTAGGTGGGTTCTGGTGTATCTGCTTCTCCAGATCTTCCATGGCGATGTTAGCTACTACGGAACTGACAGGGGCACCCATAGCAGTGCCATGTACTTGTTTGTAGAGTGAGTCTTCAAAGGTGAAGATGCTGCTAGAGAGGCATAGGTTGAGGGCGGTACAGATGTCATCAGTGGATAGTGACGTCCTAGATTGGAGGCTTAAGTCGCTCTCAAGGAGCCTTTTGGCGCAGTGCACGGCCTGTTGGACGGGAATCGAGGTGAATAAAGAAACCACGTCAAATGATGCCATGACAGAGTTATCAGGGATTGAAATGTCCTTAATGGTGTTAATGAATTCACTGCTGTTTTTAACGGTGTGAGATGTATTACCTATAAGAGGCGAGAGGAGGCTCGCGATGTGTTTGGACAGTTCATACGTTGGGGCACTGCAGCAAGACACTATAGGTCTGAGAGGAATACCCGGTTTATGGATCTTTGGTAATCCGTAGAATTGAGGTAGTTGGCAGCCAGTAGCACGCAGAAGATGGTGAGTCGCGGTCGGGATCTTCTTATCTTTAAGCCATGCGTGGACAAGTTTATTAACATTTGCTTCCAGACGTTTCAAGACTTTAACGGGAGGATCAGGTAGAGGTTCATATACGTTAGGATCGAGTAATAGGACCAAGGCTTTCTCTCGGTAGGCTGATCGGTCCAGCACAACAGTCCGGCGCCCTTTATCCGCAGGAAGTACAACGATGGAGTTGTCTTTTCTTATAGATGACAGGGCGGCACGTTGGCGGTGGTTGAGGTTTGAGCACGTTTTTCGAGTGTTGCGGAGGACTGCGGCAGTCTTGAATCGGATCTCGTTGGCAGTTTCTTCGGGAAGGTTGGTAATACTGGCTTCTATGCCCATAGCGAGCTGTGTGATGGGAGGTTTCGATGGTATAACGGCGAATTTCATACCGTTTGATAAAACACTCAGCTGCTCGTTGGACAGTTGTTTGTTACTTAGATTCAAGACGAAAGAAGTCGTGTCGTCTGAACGAGTGTTCGTCTTTAAGGAGTTAGTTTCTATGCTCAAGTTTATGAACTTGAGCTGTTGGCGTAAACGGTAGGTATCCGAGGTCTGACTAGCCCGATGGCAGATGGTATGTATAAGGTTTGTAAATACAATAGGCGAGACCTTACCTTGTATATGTTGTAACAGTCTGGACTTGTTGTAGTCAGCGTTCCTGATTTCACGGTGGAGATGGGATATCCATAAATTTAACGTGCGCAGGCTGAAGTTAAAGCAGGCACGATCCATATGAGAGTTGTGGAACGGGGCTTTGTATCGGAACCCTTTAGGTATAATTCGATTGCTTTTGCATCTGTGGGCGAAGCGTAAATGTTGCCTGTAGCGAGCTATTGAGAGGAAGCACTTTTGCAACTGTGCACAATCGTTGTAGGTATTATGGCCATAAAGTGATCGAATAGTGACAAATGGGCCTGGAGTACTGGGGTCCATAGTTTAACAGATATTTATTTAAAGTATACCCAGTAAAATAAAATAAAATAAAATATTTCCAGAAGCTTTCGGAACTCGTGTCCCTTTCTCAACTGACAGAATTTTTGAATACATTACAAGCAAAGTGTGGCACGTTACTCATTCGTCATTGTTGTAGCACGGACGTGTGCTGCCTTGCGCCAGTGATCATCCATCAATAAAACGGTTGTCTCCAGGATTGGATGTATACGCATGCCTTTCTGGCGATTTAATGCCTTAGGGTTGTTCATTATGTTTAGTGACTCTAGCCATAGGCGGTGGCGAAAGTGTCGCGCGTGGTCCACTATCTCAAAGTCGCGCTTGGGGTCAAGATCGTGGTTGGTAGCCCAAAAATGTTCTGCAAGCGCGGACTGGTCAGTTTCGGCAAGCCGGATTGCTCTGTCGTGTTCCGTGAGGCGATCCTGGAGACGTCTCGATGTCTCACCTAACGTAGCAACTGTTACAGGCCCTACAGGTGATACGGTACACTACATTGCTGCGTAAGACAGGTGTGACAGGGGTCTTCACACTGGAGACAAGTGAACGTAGGTTCCTACCTGGTAATTGTACACATTTTATGTTGTAACTTCTCAGGATCTTCGAGATACGTCCTGACACTCCTGGATAGTACGGAATGTAGGCGGATGATATGCCGACTTGCTTCGGAGGTCTTGGGTTGGAAGTAAGTTCTTGTGCCTGTAACAAGCATCTGTTTAGTACATGGGATGGATAACCGCATCTGGTTAAGTCCGCCTTCACACGGGAGATCTCGTTGCGTCTAATTGTGTCGGTGCTGGAATGGCTCCAGGCCCTGGAGAACAGGGTGCGGGCAGTGCTATTGAGATGGCTTGGAGCGTGGCCGGACCCGTAGTTGGTGAATTGACCGCACCACATGGGTTTGCGGTATACTGAGGTCTCTAGATGTGGGCCTACGCGATGCACTAGCACGTCCAGAATCGGGAGCGAACCGTCCACCTCTGATTCTACGGTAAACTTGATGAAATTGGATAGAGAGTTGAGGTATTCTAGTAGTACCGTTTCAGAACCACGTGGTATTATGGTAAAAATATCGTCGACATATCTACACCACGTTGTAATAGGTGTAGGTGGGTTCTGGTGTATCTGCTTCTCCAAGCCATCTCAATAGCACTGCCCGCACCCTGTTCTCCAGGGCCTGGAGCCATTCCAGCACCGACACAATTAGACGCAACGAGATCTCCCGTGTGAAGGCGGACTTAACCAGATGCGGTTATCCATCCCATGTACTAAACAGATGCTTGTTACAGGCACAAGAACTTACTTCCAACCCAAGACCTCCGAAGCAAGTCGGCATATCATCCGCCTACATTCCGTACTATCCAGGAGTGTCAGGACGTATCTCGAAGATCCTGAGAAGTTACAACATAAAATGTGTACAATTACCAGGTAGGAACCTACGTTCACTTGTCTCCAGTGTGAAGACCCCTGTCACACCTGTCTTACGCAGCAATGTAGTGTACCGTATCACCTGTAGGGCCTGTAACAGTTGCTACGTAGGTGAGACATCGAGACGTCTCCAGGATCGCCTCACGGAACACGACAGAGCAATCCGGCTTGCCGAAACTGACCAGTCCGCGCTTGCAGAACATTTTTGGGCTACCAACCACGATCTTGACCCCAAGCGCGACTTTGAGATAGTGGACCACGCGCGACACTTTCGCCACCGCCTATGGCTAGAGTCACTAAACATAATGAACAACCCTAAGGCATTAAATCGCCAGAAAGGCATGCGTATACATCCAATCCTGGAGACAACCGTTTTATTGATGGATGATCACTGGCACAAGGCAGCACACGTCCGTGCTACAACAATGACGAATGAGTAACGTGCCACACTTTGCTTGTAATGTATTCAAAAATTCTGTCAGTTGAGAAAGGGACACGAGTTCCGAAAGCTTCTGGAAATATTTTATTTTATTTTATTTTACTGGGTATACTTTAAATAAATATCTGTTAAACTATGGACCCCAGTACTCCAGGCCCATTTGTCACTATTCGATCACTTTATGGCCATAATACCTACAACGATTGTGCACAGTTGCAAAAGTGCTTCCTCTCAATAGCTCGCTACAGGCAACATTTACGCTTCGCCCACAGATGCAAAAGCAATCGAATTATACCTAAAGGGTTCCGATACAAAGCCCCGTTCCACAACTCTCATATGGATCGTGCCTGCTTTAACTTCAGCCTGCGTACGTTAAATTTATGGATATCCCATCTCCACCGTGAAATCAGGAACGCTGACTACAACAAGTCCAGACTGTTACAACATATACAAGGTAAGGTCTCCCCTATTGTATTTACAAACCTTATACATACCATCTGCCATCGGGCTAGTCAGACCTCGGATACCTACCGTTTACGCCAACAGCGCAAGTTCATAAACTTGAGCATAGAAACTAACTCCTTAAAGACGAACACTCGTTCAGACGACACGACTTCTTTCGTCTTGAATCTAAGTAACAAACAACTGTCCAACGAGCAGCTGAGTGTTTTATCAAACGGTATGAAATTCGCCGTTATACCATCGAAACCTCCCATCACACAGCTCGCTATGGGCATAGAAGCCAGTATTACCAACCTTCCCGAAGAAACTGCCAACGAGATCCGATTCAAGACTGCCGCAGTCCTCCGCAACACTCGAAAAACGTGCTCAAACCTCAACCACCGCCAACGTGCCACCCTGTCATCTATAAGAAAAGACAACTCCATCGTTGTACTTCCTGCGGATAAAGGGCGCCGGACTGTTGTGCTGGACCGATCAGCCTACCGAGAGAAAGCCTTGGCCCTATTACTCGATCCTAACGTATATGAACCTCTACCTGATCCTCCCGTTAAAGTCTTGAAACGTCTGGAAGCAAATGTTAATAAACTTGTCCACGCATGGCTTAAAGATAAGAAGATCCCGACCGCGACTCACCATCTTCTGCGTGCTACTGGCTGCCAACTACCACAATTCTACGGATTACCAAAGATCCATAAACCGGGTATTCCTCTCAGACCTATAGTGTCTTGCTGCAGTGCCCCAACGTATGAACTGTCCAAACACATCGCGAGCCTCCTCTCGCCTCTTATAGGTAATACATCTCACACCGTTAAAAACAGCAGTGAATTCATTAACACCATTAAGGACATTTCAATCCCTGATAACTCTGTCATGGCATCATTTGACGTGGTTTCTTTATTCACCTCGATTCCCGTCCAACAGGCCGTGCACTGCGCCAAAAGGCTCCTTGAGAGCGACTTAAGCCTCCAATCTAGGACGTCACTATCCACTGATGACATCTGTACCGCCCTCAACCTATGCCTCTCTAGCAGCATCTTCACCTTTGAAGACTCACTCTACAAACAAGTACATGGCACTGCTATGGGTGCCCCTGTCAGTTCCGTAGTAGCTAACATCGCCATGGAAGATCTGGAGAAGCAGATACACCAGAACCCACCTACACCTATTACAACGTGGTGTAGATATGTCGACGATATTTTTACCATAATACCACGTGGTTCTGAAACGGTACTACTAGAATACCTCAACTCTCTATCCAATTTCATCAAGTTTACCGTAGAATCAGAGGTGGACGGTTCGCTCCCGTTTCTGGACGTGCTAGTGCATCGCGTAGGCCCACATCTAGAGACCTCAGTATACCGCAAACCCATGTGGTGCGGTCAATTCACCAACTACGGGTCCGGCCACGCTCCAAGCCATCTCAATAGCACTGCCCGCACCCTGTTCTCCAGGGCCTGGAGCCATTCCAGCACCGACACAATTAGACGCAACGAGATCTCCCGTGTGAAGGCGGACTTAACCAGATGCGGTTATCCATCCCATGTACTAAACAGATGCTTGTTACAGGCACAAGAACTTACTTCCAACCCAAGACCTCCGAAGCAAGTCGGCATATCATCCGCCTACATTCCGTACTATCCAGGAGTGTCAGGACGTATCTCGAAGATCCTGAGAAGTTACAACATAAAATGTGTACAATTACCAGGTAGGAACCTACGTTCACTTGTCTCCAGTGTGAAGACCCCTGTCACACCTGTCTTACGCAGCAATGTAGTGTACCGTATCACCTGTAGGGCCTGTAACAGTTGCTACGTAGGTGAGACATCGAGACGTCTCCAGGATCGCCTCACGGAACACGACAGAGCAATCCGGCTTGCCGAAACTGACCAGTCCGCGCTTGCAGAACATTTTTGGGCTACCAACCACGATCTTGACCCCAAGCGCGACTTTGAGATAGTGGACCACGCGCGACACTTTCGCCACCGCCTATGGCTAGAGTCACTAAACATAATGAACAACCCTAAGGCATTAAATCGCCAGAAAGGCATGCGTATACATCCAATCCTGGAGACAACCGTTTTATTGATGGATGATCACTGGCGCAAGGCAGCACACGTCCGTGCTACAACAATGACGAATGAGTAACGTGCCACACTTTGCTTGTAATGTATTCAAAAATTCTGTCAGTTGAGAAAGGGACACGAGTTCCGAAAGCTTCTGGAAATATTTTATTTTATTTTATTTTACTGGGTATACTTTAAATAAATATCTGTTAAACTATGGACCCCAGTACTCCAGGCCTATTTGTCACAATTGAGTAGCTTTTGTATTCTCCACTTACAGACTTTAGACAGTCCTTTTTTTTTTTTTCTCCACTGTCTTATTGGGTGTTTCTCTGCTTATAGTAGTAGTAGTGGCAAGTGATGCAAGAAAGCAAGTGTTATGAACTTATGCAGCATCAGCCAAAAAAAAAAAAAAAAAAAATTTACAAAACAATTCCCTCTAAATGTTTGTCCTCCTTAAATTTATTTAAATTATCAACTTCCACAACGACAGAAGGAAGTTTGTTCCAGCAATTAACCACCCGCTGGCTAAAGGAAAATTTTCGCACATCTATTCTACATCTATCTTTCCTCAATTTGAATTTATGCCCCCTTAGGTTCGTAATCTGAACAAGTGGAAGAATCCCATCAGAATTCAGCGTGCTCAACCCATTCAAGGCCTTATACACCTCAATCAGATCATCTCGCAGGTGCCTAGTCTCCAGCCGTTGCAATTTGCAGAACTTAAGCCTCTCTTGGTAAGAGGATCTCTTCATTCCCCTCACCAATCTTGTTGCCCTTCTCTGTACACGCTCAAGCAAGTCTACATCCTTCCTAAAATGAGGCCTCCAGACCTGTACACAGTACTCCAAGTGTGGTCTGACCATTGCCTTATACAAAGAGACAATCACCTCCTTTTCCCTGCTAGCAAAATTCCTGTATATCATTGACAAAACCCCATGACCTGCCCTGGCAGCCTGTCTGCATTGCTCAGAAAACTTCATATATGACTGCACAATTACTCTCAGGTCTTTTTCATTTTCTACCACCTTAAGTGTAGTACCACAGAGTTGTACATTGCTCTGGGGTTACTTCAACCCATATGCCGTACTTTGCTGTCAATGTTAAACTTCAGTTGCCACTTCTCAGCACATCTTCCCAAATTTTCTAGATCCTGTTGCAGTAGCACACTGCCATTACTGTCATTAACAACCTTGCCAACCTTTGTATCATCTGCATACTTCGACACTAAGCCTGATATACCTTCATCAATATCATTGATAAATATACAAAACAACAGTGGACCCAACACCGAATCCTGTGGGACTCCACTAATAACACTAGTCCCCAAAAAACAGCACCCATTGAGTACCACCCTCTGTCTTCTCCCACTCAACCATCCTTTTATCCATTGTAGGCCTATAACACACGCCTCTTATTTTTGCTTTCGCAGTGCTTACGTCACACCAAACTGACTCATTAGGCCTATAACACACTCCTACTCTTATTTTTGATTTCACAGTGCTTATGTCACACCAAACTGACTCAACAGTGCACTGTTCATCTATATCAACTGGATGCACTTCTTTTGATTTTATGTTTTTCTTAATTAGCAGCATAACACCTCCCTTCCTATCCTGTCTATCCTTTCTGTACACATTGTACTCCCCAAATTCAAATTCTGCATTCCTAATATCTGTGTGACATCATGTTTCTGATATCCCAACAATATCTGCCTTTGATGTCTTGACCATAGCTTATGGCTGTTATCCATTACCTTTGGAAGATAATTGCTGGGAGGTGCTCAGACACCCTGTGTATATAGTTAACACTTATCACAGCGTGACAAGTCTGCATTAGAATAGATGTGTGGAAATTTGCCTTTAGCCAAAGGGTGGTTGGTTGCCAGAACAAACTTCCATCTGTCATTGTGGAAGTTGACAACTTAAATAAATTCAAGGCAGAACTAGACAAACATTTGGAGCGAATGGATGGGTGAAATGGTTTTCATAAAAAAAAAAAAAAAAAAAAAAAAATCCCTCACAGCTATAACAGAAAATCTAAGATGAATCATAAATACAAGATAATAAAACAAGAAAAGTTTATACTGGAAACTCAAAAAAGCTACTTAATTGAATAAACAAATCTTAGT
The DNA here is from genome assembly GCF_048544385.1 of Mastigoproctus giganteus. Taxonomy (NCBI): domain Eukaryota; kingdom Metazoa; phylum Arthropoda; class Arachnida; order Uropygi; family Thelyphonidae; genus Mastigoproctus; species Mastigoproctus giganteus. The sequence goes on along the minus strand of NC_143582.1, from coordinate 193,858,426 downwards.
TAATAATTAAGTGATTCCAAATGTTACTTACAAACAAAACCCAACCATGTTTTAAGACTCACCAGTGCAGTAATACCTCATACACCAATGAGCCAAAACATGACCACCTACCTAATATGATGTTGGTCCTCCACAAGCAGCCAAAACAGCTCATACCCGGTGTGGCATGGATGCTACAAGATTTCTAAATGTGTCTTGTGGTATCTGGTACCAACAAGTAACATTTGGAATTACTTAATTATTAACTAAGATTTGTTTATTCAATTAAGTAGCTTTTTTGAGTTTCTGGTATAAACTTTTCTTGTTTTATTATCTTGTGTTTATGATTCATCTTAGATTTTCTCTTACAGCTGTGAGGGATTTTTTTTTTACAGGTGCAATACCACTACTTTGCTTATTGTAGGCTTCAAGTGGTGGAACCCATGTTTTGTCTCCAGAGCTAAGTTCTGGTCAACCCTTCCCCATCTCTTCCATAATGCAGTATAATTGATGACTTTTGAGGTTATGATGAACATCATGGCGAGATCCAATATTCCTTACATTTCGAGGGTACAGCTCTATAACGGTGTTCGCAGGCAGGCTGCTAGTTAGTACACCGGACCAAACCTATTGGTAACTCTCTTGGAAGCTTCCGAATCAGCTAGTGTATAATCTTGCTACCTATACTCTGCCAGATAGTGACTGGAGGGATTCTGAGTAGTGTGTATGCGGAGGGCATTGTCGAGGCCACGGTATGTCAAGGATCTGGGTATATTCTTACCATGTGTACGCCAAATCCAAAAATTTCATTACTTCATACAGCATATCCCATCCCCTTTTTCTAACTATTGAATACACCGTAAATTGTCAAACTAATAGAGTAAGCTTATCTGCAAAAAGATCTAAACCTCGCAAACACTTCCTAATTCATTTCACATATACAGGGTGTTTCAGTTAAACGTTTCAGAACTTCTAAGAGGGGTAGGGTACATCCTGACAACTCGAAATCATATAGCAATGTGGGGTCGGAAATGCTTTCCTGAAGCGGTGTTGTACACAGAAGCACCATAAAGAAAAGAGACCGTAAGTGAGAAATCGTTTTAATAATACATGAAAAGAAGCAAAAGGTACATGGATTAAAGTAAGTGTTCGAAGTTTCTTCCACGGGCTACAATGCGCGCCTCACATCTCCGACGCATGGACATCCGAACATTCTGGAATACTCCAGGCGAATTTCGAATTTCTTCGGCAGCTACTGCGATTCTTGCAACCAGCTCCTCAGCATTGTCAACAGGGGTGTCATAAACTAGCGATTTCATATGACCGTGAAAATTCCTTCACAAGGGAAGGAATTTTCAACACGCATAACGACCATATCTGGGCGGTCGAGAACCCGCATGCAATACGACGTTGTGCAGCACAGATTCGATTTTCGGTCAATGTATGGGCCGGTATTATGGGAGATCATCTCATCGGACCTTACCTGTTACCGTGTCGTCTAACTGGACCTATCTACTTGATCTTTCTGCAGCAAGTATTGCCACAACTTTTGAGAGATGAACAGATTTCTGCATCGACGGCCCCTGCCCATTATAGCGGAGATGTTCGTAACTACCTGGATGTCACATTTGGTCAACAGTGGATCGGACGTGGTGGTCCCGTGCGTTGGCCTGCTCGGTCACCCGACCTATCATATCTTGATTTTTATTTCTGGGGTCATATGAAATTGCTAGTTTATGACACCCCTGTTGACAATGCTGAGGAGCTGGTTGCAAGAATCGCAATAGCTGCCGAAGAAATTCGAAATTCGCCTGGAGTATTCCAGAATGTTCGGATGTCCATGCGTCGGAGATGTGAGGCGTGCATTGTAGCCCGTGGAAGAAACTTCGAACACTTACTTTAATCCATGTACCTTTTGCTTCTTTTCATGTATTATTAAAACGATTTCTCACTTACGGTCTCTTTTCTTTATGGTGCTTCTGTGTACAACACCGCTTCAGGAAAGCATTTCCGACCCCACATTGCTATATGATTTCGAGTTGTCAGGATGTACCCTACCCCTCTTAAAAGTTCTGAAACGTTTAACTGAAACACCCTGTATATATATATATATATGGTCTCAATTCTAATCTCAACGATGTCCATTTCCACTTGCAGTCTTCCAAACCCCATGTACTTTTTCTGACAGAATCTCAGTTATCAGTTGATTCAACTACTGCTCATCTCAGTTGCCCAAATTATTCACTGTATGATTCCTTTCGCCTCAAAGGTGGTACTTGTGCATGTTTTTTTTTTTTTTTTTTGATTTGGTAGTTGTTGGCGCATCGGCTTCTGTGGCCATATTGCACCTCCCAAGGTTTTTGCAGTACATTGATCCAAGCCCGAGGCGGGAATCGAACCCGCGACCTTTGGGTTGCCAGGCAGGCACTTTACCCACTCGGCTAGCCCGGTCGGCCTTGTGCATGTGTCCGTTCTGATATTCTCTGTCAAAGACTTGGTAATTTGGAATCTCCTCTTTTCGATCTTCTCTGGCTTAAAATCTCTCTACTTCATTCTGTTGTCTCTACCATTCTCCCAACTCCAATAATCACTTGGAGATCTTTGACTTCCTCTCTTTGCAACTTGACTTTCTAAAGTCCAACTTTCCTAACAGTGAGGCAATTTTCTTTGGTGATTTTAATGTTCATAACTCCAGCTGGCTTCCGTTTTCTAGTCACACTAACCCAGCTGGGCGAGATGCTGCGACTTTTGCAATTACTAATGACCTTGCACAGATTGTTCATTTACCTACAAGAATACCGGGCAATCCTAATCATACAGCCAACACGCTTGATCTTTTTCTCACAAACAACCCTTCTAAGTACACGGTCGAAGTGAGAGGTCCTTTAGGCACCTCAGATCACAACTTGGTAATTGTCTCTTCTCAAATGGAGGCTTTTATCTCATAGCTATTCCCAACCTCGTATTGTTTGGCATTACAAGAATGCAAAATGATATGACCTGCGAGATTTCTTTTCTTCTTTTCCTTGGTCGGATTACTGTTTCAAAACTTCTGTTGCTCAGATCATGTCCATGAAATTATTTTTGCAGGAATGGAATCCTTTATCCCACACTCGACTTTAAAATCTCGTCCTTTATCTAAACCTTGGTTTTCGAATAAATATGCTAAGGCTGTTCAAGAGAAGAACGTTGCATATCGTAATTTGCTAGTTTCTAATTCTTCAGTTTCATTTTCTGCCTACACCAAAGCTCGCAACAATTGTAAAGCAGTTATTAATCAGTCCAAACTACAGTTTGAACAGGCTAAGAGTAGAAAACTTGCTTCTTGCTCTAATGGTAGTTGAGCATTCTGGTCTCTTGCCAAAGCTATTGGCCGCAACTTTTGCCCATCTCTGCTCCCACCTCTGTCCAAACCAGATGGTTCTGTTGTCACTTCAGCCAAGGATAAAGCTGACTTGCTAGCATCCCATTTTTCTTCCAACTCATGTATTAATGATCTGGTAAAACACCTCCCACCATTCCCAACACGCTCCATTCAATGCCTCCTGTGGTCTTCCGTCAAAATCCTTTTGACGGATCTTGATGCTAAGAAAGCTACAGGTCCTGATGGTATTTCTCCACTTGTTCTCAAAACCTGTGTTCCTGAACTTACTCCTATTCTTTCTCGTCTTTTTTCACTTTCTTATTCCAAAGGTGTTTTTCTTTCTGCTTGGAAATTTGTCATATCCAGCCAGTTCCTAAAAAGGGTGACAAATCCCTCCCATCCAATTATCGTCCCATTGCAATTACTTCTACTCTTTCTAAAGTAATGGAGAAATAAATTAACCGCCTACTCTTAAACTACCTAGAAATCTTCCATCTGATCAACGATCGCCAGTATGGATTCCGCCAGTGTCGATCCACTGGTGATATTCTGGCTTATGTTACCCATTTATGGACTAATTCAATGGAAAAGTTCAGTGAAATAGAAGTAGTTGCTCTAGACATCTCAAAGGCTTTCGATCGTGTTTGGCATAAAGGTCTTCTAAACAAGCTTCCATCTTATGGTTTGCCAACTTTTTTTTTGCAATTGGTTATCCAGTTTTCATTCAGATCGCTCACTGAGGGTGATGGTAGATGGCTCTCTGTCTTCTAACTTCTCCACTAATGCCAGTGTCCCCGAAGGTTTAGTTTTTTCCCCCACTCTTTCCCTCTTGTATATCAATGTATATCAATTCTTCCATTGACTGGAAATCCTAGCCATAGTTTTGCCGATGATAGCACATTGCATTTCGATTTTGAGAAACCTTGCCCTGCTCAATCAGCTTCAATTACTTGAAAATCTGCTACCAGTTCCTTAAATGCCGATCTTCAGATAATTCTCCAGTGGGGCAAAAACAACTTAGTTGATTTCAATCCTTCTAAAACTCAGCCTTGTCTTGTATCTCGCAAAAAGGATTCTTCTGCTCCTATGCCTATCTTTGGTGACACTCCGATTTCTAGGCAAAATGATATATCTCTTTTGGGGATTAGCCTGACTTCTAATCTCTCTTGGCACAAGCACATTACAAATATTGCTTCCTTTGCATCTAAAAAACTTGGTTTTCTCTTTCGCTCTCGGCGTTACTTTTCTTCCAAACAGCTGCTCACTCTGTACAAATCGCAAATCCGCCCTACCATAGAATATTGTTCCCACATCTGGGGTGGTGCCCCCAAAACCTTTCTCAGGCTTCTTGATTCCATTCAGAAGAGGGCAGTTAGGTTAATTAATGATTCTTCTCTAAGAGAGTCTCTCTACTCGCTGTCTCATAGACGTACTGTTTCTGCTACATGCTTTTTCTACAGATATTTCCATGGGCACTGTTCTTCTGAATTGGCTTCTAGAATTCCCGCTCTCTCTTTCAAACAGTCCGAACAAGTGCCGCCACCTATAAGCATACATTTACTGTCCAATTTCAAACTCACAGAATCAACTTTTCATCTTCCTCATTTATTCATTCACCTGCCGTTTTCTGGAACCTTCCTTCATACGTATTTCCTGAAAATTACAGTCTACAGAAGTTCAAGTCCAATGTCAACAAATATCTTCTTTCGTCTTTCCAATCCAAGCACGGCATTAAGTACTATAGGTTCTAATACCTCTCATGTTTGGGATCTACATAAAAAAAAAAAAAAGGGTCCATGGTTGAGATGCCGCAGATCGGAGTTGCTGTTCCAACAGAAACCACAGATGCTGGATGGGATTGATGTCTGGGGAATTTGGAGCCCAGGGCAATACCTAGAAGTCTTCCTCATGTTCCGCGAACCAGTCTTGAACAATCTGTTCGGTGTGGCATGGCGCATTATCTGCTGAAAGATGGCACCACCAGAGGGGAAGACTGTTGTCATGAAAGGGTGTACCTGGACAGCAGTGATATTTAAATAGGTGGTAAACGCCAGAGTGCCCGGCACATGGATGACTAGACCCAGAACATTGTCCAAAACATGACACCTCCCCCACGGGCTTGTTGTTTTCCCACCGTGCATCCAGGCTCCATCACTTCCCAAGGTAAACGACACACACGTCCCGCCCATCCACATGGTACAACAGGAAACGTGATTCATCTGACCAGATGACGATCTTCCAATCATCAAGGTCCAGTTTCAATGCTTGTGTGCCCATTGTAGGCGCTCTCGCCGGTGAACCATGGTTAGCATGGGCAGTCGGAGCGGCTTGCGGCTACGCAGCCCCATTTTCAGCAGGATTCGACGTACTGTGTGTTGTGACACATTACTCCCGTCACCAGCATTCCAAATACCGGCAAGTTGCGCCACAGTCGCCCTTCTGTTGCCACGTACCATCCGGGAGAGCCTTCGCTCACCTCGAGCATTGATGAGCCTAGTCGTCCAACACATCGCCGGCGGTTCCGGGGTCCCCCTCGGACGACTTTCGGTAGGTACCAACCACGGCTGACCGTGAGCATCTCACCAGCCGTGCCAGTTCGGACATGCTCTGTCTGCATGGGTAACACAGTGGTATCGTCACATTCCTCCCCACACCGGGTGGAAAAGGCTCGGGTTCGAATCCCGTCGATGACGCGAGAAACTTTGATGGACTTTTTTGACTCCGTGTCTGAGTTAGTCGGTCTCAGGCGTAGATAGCAAGGTTTATCCTCCAGAATCTGGGGTTTTTCGTCCAGCAAAACAGACAAATCGACCATAGAACACATGCAATTAACAGACATATGACACACAGCACGGTAGATGAATTTAATTATTCGGGTGGCCTAAAAATAATAGTTTGGTTGGGTTTTTTTGGATATGCTCTGACCCAGTAGTCTGGCCATTACAATTTGGCCTTTGTGAAACTCGCTTAAGTCCGCTGCCTTTCCCATCTGAAGAACAAGAGTAACGCTGATTAACGGAACTCAGTATCAGGTGTTTTTTAAACCGTGTCCCGACCCGCGCATACACCGTAGTTCCGCTTGATCTGGAGGTTATTCGAAGGGGCCTCCACTACTGTCTATCCAGGGGTATACCAGCAACTATCCTTGGACACTCGATCAATAACCTGAATGAAATCAGGCAGGAAAAGAAAAAAATTGCCATCCTACTACTTCAGACCTGGCAGGACAGATGGACTGCTACCGACAAGGGCCCAATCACCAAGAAATTTATACGGTATGTGAATGCCGTATTTCGTAAATCTCCAAATTGGTTTTCTCCTGGTCTTTATACCACCTACCTCATTACTGGACACGGATCAATAAACCATAAATTAACATCCATGGGAATCATTGACAACCCCTACTGTGCATGTGGTGAAATAGAAGACTGGAACCATCTAGTATATACCTGTCAACACTATGAGGACCTCCGCAGCATCCTGTTTACTCGTATACAAGATAACCCTCAAGGAAATGAACACTTATTCATCACAGAAGAAAACTACTACTATGAGTTTACCAAGTTTGCACAAAACCTCTTCACAAGACGGAGCACCCTATTGCCAACACAAAATAGTAACAACCCAAACATCTGATCCTTACCTAACTGACCAACCGATCTTAACCTGGATAGGATCAACTGGCGTATGGGCCACCTCATTCTTCAGTGGCAACTTGCACACGGCTCCCTTGCTGTCTTATTTATCGTCCTTCCCGGGTTCCCCTTTCAACTGATGGCGCTTATTGCTCCATTGATAACCTGGAGGATACCTTCGCCTACATCCTCCATATTTCTAGCTATACCCTCCTTTCTTGCGTACACGCTGTACTTCCCCGACTCTACCATTTTTTTTTTTTTTTTTTGTCTCCGTCCAGGAAGCTCTGGCGACCCTGGCGGAGACAAGCCAGAGAATAATGGGCAGACTGGCTACCTCCTAGTGGTGTGTGCGGGCAACGTGGAGTCCCACCAGGGGCCCTGCGGCCAAATGCCAGGACACACAACAGAACCTAACGCAATGTCATATACAACACACAACACTTTTCTGGCATTTACAGTAGTATTGTATTCCTTCACAGCGAACATATGGCGCAGATGTGGGAAACCACAGGTGGCGCCTGACCCTAATACTATGCACACTATGCACACTATACACTGTAGTTCACCTGCAGTTGCTTCGATTTGCATAACGACTCGCTGGTCATAATATTTTGGCTCATCGGTGTAGATGCATATGAGATCCTGCAAATATCCTGAACTGTGAAATTCGTATTTCCGAATATTTTATTTTTCCTGACATTCCAAATCTGAAATCTTAACTCATTAATTAAAAACCCTATAATTAACTGCTTGTTTCGCATAGCTGGAGTAAACTGTAGAAAAATTCCCTCTCATTCTCCCAAAAGTTCTGGAAATTTTGATCTTAGCTAAAAGGCCTTTTAGCTTATGAAAGGTCGATACTACAACTGTCTGCCCAAATAAATTATTCCCCGTTTTAGTTCCCCGTTTTAGTAAGCACCGATTGACATAAAAGCGCCCTAATTTTCAATAAGTTCTCTCAAATAACGTCGTTTCTTGTGTTTTTTTATATTTTTTTTCTTGAAGAACAGAAGACTGTTATTAATATCTTCGTAAACGGTGTCTGTATGCACGTCGGGTGGTCCGTCAATTAGCGCCATCTACAGGCCAGATTCGGTAAACATCGTAACAAAACAGAAGTACCCCGTATTTTCTTTTACAGTCAAAAGGGTAAGATAGTTTTGCAAACAGCTTCTTCTGTAGTTTCAAACGCCTTTAGTTATTTGGTTTTTAGGGACATTAGCAACTTAGGCCATATTGCTCCGGGGATATGCGGTGGTCATTCCCTGACCTTTCCGCATCCTCCGAATTTGGTGGGTACGGACTCGAACCCAGGTCTAATCAAGAAGCGTGTGCTATATACTGCTGCTCCTGCCCACCTGGCTATGGAGGCGCTCCAAACACCTTTAAGCAAATACTTAAAGTAAAGCATAATGGTATTTGCGAATATTGTCTATATATTTCAGAATATTGTCTATATATAGGATTTAATATATATTTCTATATATTAAATCCAATAGAATTAAAATTTTTCCAAGCCACTAAATGCTGTTGCGTTCCTTTCCCTTTGCAATTCTGTTATAGCAATATGAATTTCACTAAACTTGTACTTCCCTACTGATGAGGGAAGCTCAGTGTTGAATCTAGAGCGTTTGCACCGGTGGGGGGGGTTGTAAATTTCGAGGGGAAATGTAGAACTATATATGTTACAAACAAATTGTATATTTATTATTATTATTATTATTATTATTATTAGCCATATGGTGCAAGGAAGCCTGAGGCTTATGCTACACTAGCCAAAAAAAAAATTACCCCTGAGAGAGAGAGAGAGAAGTAGAAGGGAATCACCAAGAAAGAGAAGAATGATGATACCCAGCTCGGGACCCCTGGGTGTGCCAAACCCATACTCACCAGATGTGAGCCCCTTGGGAATGAATGTCATAATAAGAGAATATAAGAAAACAAAATATGAAAAAAGGAAATATTTATTATTTAACATCTAAATACTAATAGTCAGTTCACCAAAACCACATTAATGACAATAATCACAGTTTAATAATATGAAAATCGCCCATTAAAATTCGCAAAAAAATCATTCAAGTATTATAGTCATCAATCTTAATTTTGTCGTCAATCGATTCGTTGTGCTGAAAGAACGTTCAGCACTAGCAGTTGGAACAAGAACACAGCATAGTTTTATACATAATGTCTTTAGCTCAACATATCCAATATGACGTACAAGTTAGTGCAATTGCATCATTTCCGTACGTAGCCAACTACTTAAGTAGTTATAAATTGGCATCATTAAGTATATCTCATATTGTGAATACCTTCACAATTTATAACTACTTAAGTAGTTGGCTACGTACAGAAATGATGAAATTGCACTAACTTGTATGTCAGTTAACTCCATACGTAACCTGAGGCTTTAGCCCTAAACTAATCTGTAATCTGCACATCCAATATTTGATTCCAAAATTGAACGTATGACTTTTGTTAAATTGGTTTTCTGTTTTTGTCACATATTTAAACAAGTGAATGTCATTCCACAAAGGATCCAAGTTCAAGTTTAGATAAAACGAGATTATCTTTATGTCTGTTAGTTTTTTCAGAAAGATTTCGATGATTCAAACTTTGCAGTAACGTTGATGATCGACATAATGCTTTGTCATTAAAATTTCCAAAACTGAATATGAGGTCGTTCAGACTGCTTTACGTAATTTGAAAAGGTGTAATGTTTCATCCTCATAGTAGTAGTAGTACACTGGTGTGCAAAACTTAAGAACCAATACTATTTCTAAAGGTTACAACCACAAGATCTTTACTTGTTTGTTTGTTATTGGGTTTTTAGGAGCATTAGCAACTAAGGCCATATTGCTCAGGGATATGCGGTGGTCATTCCCTAACCTTTCCGCATCCGCCGTATTTGGTGGTGACGGGCTCGAACCCCAGTCTAATCAAGAAGCGTGTGCTACGAACTGCTGCTTCTTCCCACCTGACTACGGAGGCGCCAGATTTTTACTTAAAGTACTCTTTACATGGGTGGTAGAGGCTGACAGTCTGGGGAAATTCAGAGATCAGCTGGATAATTACCTAAGGGAGGAGGGAAATGCTTAGGTTGTCCATTTTCCTTTTCTCTTATTAATTATTATTATTATTTTTTTTAATTTTTCTTCTTATTATTATTAATTTGTTTTTATTCTTATTATTTTATTATTATATTATTATTATTTTTTTTTTTTTGGCTGGAGCAGCATAGGTTTCCTTGCACCATGTGACCATTATTAATACTAATACTAATTAACATCCCTGCCAACCTTTGTATCATCTGCAAACTTCGACACTAAGCCTGATACACCTTCATCAATATCATTGATAAAAATACAAAACAACAATGGGCCCAACACCGAACCCTGTGAGACTCCACTAATAACATTAGTCCACGAAGAGCAGCGTCCATTGATTACCACTCTGTATCTTCTGCCACTCAACCACCCTTTTATCCACTAGGTAACAAGGTGGATGCCTATTGTTACAGGTATCCACCTGTAACAATAGCTTCCCAACTGTTGCATCCAGGGGAATGAGTTTCATCCTCGGTGGAATAAAATCCCCCCGGCGAAAAATAGTAATTTTTATTTTTAATATTCGTTCCAAGACATCGGAGGTCGAAATTTTCGTCACATTTTCCTTAGGGCATATTATCAGTTTACACTACGCTGTAATTATAATACACGAATTCAATAAATTTATGTCACATGGACACAACACAAGAAATCGCATCAACTAAAGCAGTGTTTCCCAAAGTGTGGTACTCGTAGCACCAGTAGTATGCAGCAGTACCGGAATATAAATCACTAAAATTCAAAAGACAGGAAATTTTCAAAATAATTAAAATGGGAAATATTTCTGGCTGCGCAAATTGTAACTAAAAGTGACTATTTCAAGTGTCGGCATTTTCGTTTTATGGTTTTTCAGGTTTCCTTTAGTTTCACACAAACGATCTAAACAAAAGACAACGACTGGATCGCAGGCCGTAAATAGGTTCGCCTGAATTGGTTCCTTAGTGAGAGAGAGGCTACTTGTAAATAGTGTTCCAAGGCTTTCAGAGAAAGGGCTAAACAATGTCTGGACAGAGAGAGGAGTGTACTGCAGCCACTATTTCAATCGTCGGCAATTTCGCCTTATGGTTTTCAGGTTACCTTTATTTGTTTTTTTTTTCACAGAAAGGGTCTACTTGTGACTAATTCTTCGTTTGTATACCGCAAACAAGACGACTTGATCGCAGCCTATAAACAATAAATTTTATAACCTTTTTATTATATATGTATCTGTACTATATGTAGTTTGTGGTGGGATCTTCTGTTGTTAGGTTACCTTGATGAATGCCCTTCGAAGGACAAAGAAATAATAAAGATATATACACGTATGGAAAACTGAAACGAAGAAAACGTGCGGGAAGTGAAATGAGAAAAATTCAGCCGATCACAGGGATTTACAATCTTTGATTCTTTTATCCTTGCCACCTTTTACATGTAATATCACCCAAAGTCGTGCAGACAGTGTAGTTGGGTAGAATACAGTACTCTTTCGGGGAAGGATCGTTTTAAATACATCAATACAGTAACTATTCATTAAGCAGGTGTACAAAATAATAAAACAATTTCGCTTCATACTTCAGTAGGACGCACTGATGGAGTCAAAAATTACGATAACGTACGTATCAGATCAGATTGCTGAATGGAAATTTAAATATCATGAGATACTTAACTTCTTTGGTGATATATACGCAGAAAGTTCCATGATCCGCTATGTTATTATTCGGTATACCCCCGAAACAGGTATCCAAATAGATCAATGCAGTACATAAGCTCCGAGACATTTTTAAAAAGGTCAACCTACCTAGTCGCGAAGAGAGTATAAGTTTAATAATTAGACATTACAAAAAATGTATGAAATAAAAACAATAACATGGCATAATTGTAAACAAATGATATCCCAAAAGGTTATTCTTTCGTGTATTTAAAAGATTAACTTGTCATCTATTTGTTTTAATGGTAAGTGTCTCATGCTAATCCCTTGTCTCCCAAGGTTAAGGCCCCTTTTTTCTGATGCCACTTGTGAGAGTTGTGAAATACCACGGAAACTCATTATTATGAAAACAAAGTTTTTTCTGCTGTGAGCATTAAGATCGGAACCATTAAAACCTGCTGGATGCAAAAACATATGAAAGGACATAGAGGTGTGAAGTTAGCAGTGAGAAGCCATATAGTTTTGAGTGAAATGTTTCGTTATATGGACAAAAATGAAACGGCAGGCTAATTATTCTTGAAAAGTTACCGTTTCTCAAAGTCTGGATTTCGAGATCTCGAAAAGGTTGCTCGTTTCTAGGGATCCTGTGTCCAAGTTCCCCAGAAACTCGAATGCTCCCGAAAACAAGAGAAAATGGGCAGACTTCCCCATTTATAAAGATGCACATAAAACTAACATGCAAAACAAATGTAATGTGTTCAATTATCTTGGGATTAATAATTGTTCCCGAGGGGATTGGGCTAACCGAGGATGTCATGCTATACCAGGAAACTCGTGGAAAAAGTGGAGCAAGCTCCAAGCACTTCGCCGCCTTCTCAAAATTAGTTTTATATCTTGAGTCCCGATGGTCCGCGTATCAGATATTAAGCTGATATGAATAGACTTGATTTGAGGGTACAAATTCTACGCTTCTCCTCAGGCCTATGATTAAACACGAGAGTAGCAAAGATAGGACTGTAAGGAAAAATGGAACGGCAGAAGAAAAGAAAGCTATTTTTGAAGAATGAAAAGGGCTTTGTCAGTTAAAAAAAAATTCATTAGCCATTAAATATCTAATAATTGCCTCATATATTTTTTTCTCATATCTATTAGCAGGTCGCTGACCCAGTTAATAGACATGAGAGAAAGGTAATCGTATGTTAATTGGAGACAGTAGCGTGTGTTTTGGGAGAGAGACCAGAGCTCTCCAAAGACCCCATCTCATATATCGATCTCGTTCAATGTAGACCTAAGTCCGGGAGACTGCCAGATGGCTAGCGGCCTGAAGCAGGCTTTCCCTGCCTGGGTTCGCTGGTCCTCCATCACTCTCAGACCAGGAATGGCCCTAATGTTAATTATGTGAATAGTTTTCTACCTCATTCGGCATGTATAATTGATCTATTCGTCTTCCCTCTCCATTTCTTCCCGGCAACCCAAAGGTCGCGGGTTCGATTCCCGCCTCGGGCTTGGATCAAAGTACTGCAAAAACCTTGGGAGGTGCAATATGGCCACAGAAGCCGATGCGCCAACAACAACCAAATCAAAAAAAAAAAAAAAAAAATCTCCATTTCTTTCCCAAGTGGACCAATGGCATGCGGGATAATTTAATCTTCAAATGTTAATGGGTTCCCTTTCGGTACAAGTTTTTTTAATAAAATATACCCAGCCAGTATGTTATCTGACATCCTCAGGTTTTTATCAAGTAAAGAAAGGGTTAGGACGCAATTCAATTAGTCCCCTATAACGACCCATCCTGTTCCCTATGAATATGTTCCCATTGTTCGAAGAAGGTACCTCTTCTACGATTTCATATGGCGTACAGTTGTTAGCAAGCCTAAATGTTAACAATATAAGACTGCAAAGATGAGCCAAAAAAATAAGAGAAAATGAGAAAAATAACAAATCAAAAAATCAATACAAAAAAAAGTAACCATGAGAGGGTGGGGGAACTAAATATTAATAAATACAAGTTAGTTAATGAACACAGTACTTTACATTTCAGGCCCGTTAGCATTAATAACTATTCATGATTTATAACAAAAAAGAAAAAAAAGGCAACGAATTTTATGCGCGGTCTAAGACCATTTCGCTTCTGTGCAATCCACCATATTGTCCAACCCTCCCCCACTCCAACCAGTACGTGGCAATCAACTGAATATCTAGTGGGGCTTCAGCTACAACGTACGGTATATGGATAGTCTGATATTATGTGGGGGGAATTAATGGTGTTCTATTGGAGTATTACACGTGTTCTTGTGGGTAGTACAGTTGGTATAATTGCCATCCTCCTCACACCGGATGGAAAAGACCTGAATTAGAATCCCGTCGATGATGCAAGGAATTTTTATGTGCCTTTTTCACAACGTGGCTGAGTTAGTTGGTCTCAGGGGTAGGTAGCATGGTTTTTTTCTCCCTGAAATTCCTGTTTTTCATTCAGCAACCAGCAAATACCACACAGCACATGCAATTTATAGACATTATATACGGCGCAATATGGCCTAAGTTGCCGATGCGCCTAAAACCCTAAACAACCAACTAACTATCACACATCGTACAATTATTAAGTAAATTTATGGAAACAGTTACAAGAAAACTAAAGCACCACTGCAGTACAAGTACAGTACTTAACACCAAGGCAACGTTTTAATACTCAACTCAATAACTTCATGAGGCCTATTGGAGGATAACAAGCTTGTATAAATAAAGGTATTTAATACAGAGGCTAAACAGAGCTGCATAAGCTAAATTTCGAAGCTACAGTAACAATAAAGCCTGAACTTGAACAGTTAAGCTACAATTAGTATGATACCGATTTTAACTATCGAAATGATGTGATGGCATCAATGGAGATTGGATTCACTAATCGAGAGAAATCCCAGAGGCGGTTCAAGGTCACTTACTAGCGTCCGTCTTTTGCCTCATTACCTATACCTTTTACCCACATAATTCGTGGCATTGAGTGTTTACGTAAGCAGTACGTTTTTTCGACCAACTGTTTGCTGATGAGAAGAGGTGAAACTAGCTTGAATTGAGAACCCGTCTATAGAGTTTTTCTCCATTATAGTTGATTTAGTTTTACTTTGTATTTATTATTGTTGATTAGGCTGTTGTAGTCGGTATATTGGGACCTTATCGCAACATACGCTTTAATTGGTTTCAGTTCTTAACAGAGGGAGCTGCTCTAACTTTAATTTGATCGGCAGTTACTAAAAAGCATCTAAAATTGTCCGCAAGGTCCATTCAGATACTTATAAAAATACATAAAGAAAATTTCATGAATTTAAAGAGTAATGAAAAATAATAATAAATAAGAATAAGCAAAAAATATACCTAGTAAACTGTTTATTCATACAACGTACCTGTTTTTTATGTACATACTTTAGAAATTCTCCCTATAATCCAGTCAGACTGGATTTCTTTGCCACTGTGGAAAATCCAAGCACAAGTAGGTTCTTTTTCTTTTCTTTCTCCTTTATGGAATGCCAATTCTATAACTGCTTCGTTGGGTAAGTCTTACTCAAGTACCTTTATCAGAAATCAGTAAATTCGAATGTACTTTTAGTTATACGACCAGCGCTTGTTTTCAGAATGGAACTTAAAGTAAATGTATCCCATCAAATAATGACAGTTGTCTTCTTACCAAAGGAAAAAAAAAAAGTTAACTTTCAAAACTGCAGGAAACTTTATATAACCTTCCACCTTCCATGAAAAAAAAAAAAAAAAAGTTATTTTACAACAAGAATAAAAAAAAGAGGAGGGGGAAACAGAATTGGAGCGACGCAAGGAAAATCACTCAGTTTCTACTAGAAACAAATCTTTCTTCAAAATCAAATATGTTCTTATTTTTTTCTTCGCCCAAAAGATAAGAAGTGTCGCATGACGACAAAGTCGAGAAAGAAAATAAATACTACGCTAAGGCATGTAAATAGAACGTTAAGGAAGAGAAAATGGCATCACAGAAGCTATCGAAGATGTAAGGAACAGAAAAAAAAGAAAAAAAAGAAAAGAAAAAAAGAAAAAACATTACACGATAACACATAAATTATGTTTGTTTCAAATACGAAGATCGAATCTAAAGCTGTACAACAATGAACACAAACTTGTATTCAACTAATGGAAGCGAAAGGCCTTAAGGAAAAATCCATACTCGTAATAAACACGGGGCTTAAAAGAAATTTTGGAAATCGAATGCGCACGAAGTGAGAGACAATGAGGCGAGACTGATACTCCGACACATTCTTACCTTCTTACAGATTTGTTTGTATATTTATTATTTTTTTTTTTTTTCCCGTAACGAAAATGCCTTTTGTGTTTTAGAATGAACAGACTTTTATTCCGTATACATCCAGGGTCCTAAGTACACACTTACAAAATTAAGAATTTTGTCTGTTTCCATGTTTTTACTAAAAAGCTATTTCAGTAAACTAAACAGACTTTATATACGAATTTTACGTAGATTTTAAGTAGAATTTTTAAATTTATACTCAGGTATTAAATAATTACCTATTTTGAGGAAAGAAAAATTTTTATCCTTCAAACTGTCCAATGTTGAACTATGCCAATAGATGGCAGCACACCAGGTTACCGAATTACACAAACAGTGGACAATTTATGACAGTGGAGAATTTCGCCATATAAATTATAAATTCTTAGAATTTAAGAGCCGCGTGTTCTGCCAAATTCATATATTGGTATATTCATGAAATAAGGGCACAATTCTGGGGACATAACAAATTGTTGTTTCTGACAATGCAGCCGGCACACAGGCTCCGGATACGTTGTTAGAAAGCCATCAGACGTGGAACGTTAAGCTATTCTTACGATCAATTGAGGAACTTTTTCAAAATTAGTACATAAGGTTAGCTTTTATAAATGATCCCGGCAATATCAATAATGTCATTTATCTATTTATACAAGCTCACTCGTGACGTCACTGAGTAATTTTTTTTTTTCATACACCACAAACGTTAATAACGATAAATTATCGTACAAGTGGCATCAGAAATTAACTCACAAACTTTAAAAGTTCTCGTTTGCATTTATTTTCTTGGTTTACATTAGTGGACAGCGGCCCATCTAGTTATACACGTTGACATTAATTATTGATCGACTTATTACTGCTTCTTCAATTGAGTAGAATTTTTTCCGAAAATAATTTGGGAACTCGATTCCAGTATGGCAGACCGATGTGTGGCTAATTATAATAATTTTGAATAACGATTAATGAATTAACGAAACTATTATTTCAACATTTCCATTATGTGCCAGAACTGTAAACAAAAAGCCAGATAATTTTTCGGTTTCCGAAGCCTGTTCTTGAAATACAAATTTCGGGGAGAGCAATGACTATCAGCCGTAACATGATCTCTTAAGCCATAATCATTCCTCTCTTTGAACTCTTCTAAAAGGAAAGTTTTCATCAAACAAAACTGAATAAAAAATAAGTTATTGCTAGGCAGATTGTCTGTCCACTGTCCGTGGGGAATTTCGTCTTTAGCGCAAAAGAAGTGATCTGCAGGATGACACGAGTGCACGCAAAATCTGCACCACTGAGACCGCTTATAGACAGAATGGGAAAGGTAAGCAGTTTGAACTGCAGACAAGTTGAACCCAATATACAAAGATAGGGGACGGGAAAAGAAGGGGTGGTTATCTATATATATCGGTGTTTATGGTCAAATGTGCTGTACAAGTTCATTTTGAGTCATAATTTTGTTTGATCAATATGATGTAGTCTCACAGCAGTTGGATGGAAGAAACATTTTTAAGTTGCACTCTTGAACTTAAGAAATGGCACGGTTCCGCACGAGGGATTGCTGTACAAACTGGAGGTCACTGGGGTTACGAGGAAGATGTTTTTAAATGAAGGGCGGCTCTGTCATCCTTCAGAGCTGACTGGGATTATAAGAAGGGTTTCCTGAGGGTTTAGTGCGAGGGCCTTTATTATTTTTTTTTAATCTCCTTTAATGATATCGATTAGAGAATAAATGGTATGACGTTGATTTTTCTGAGGTTAAGAAAGTTGAGAAGGTGCTTAACGATGCAAGTCGGGCTCAACTTCTACAGAATGATTTGGATAGGCTAATAGATGATGGGGATTGGCAGTTACATTTTAATGCTGCCCAACGTAAGGTTTAAATTTGGGTAATATTAAACTTAGAACAACTTATGCACCAAGTGTGGATAGAGCTGAAGAGGATAAATGAGGGGAGAATTTGAGAGTCTTATCTGTTGAGATACAATCGAGTATGAACGTACCTTTACATCTAGGGAGAGGGAGTTTATTGTTCTGCTATGCAAGTCAATGACGACACCATGTTTGAAATATCATGTTCAGGTTTGGAGGCCGAAGGGCACTGAGCTCCTCCAAAGGGCCAAAGACGGGTGACTCCTTCCGTGAGAACAACAAAGGATGGTCCATATGAGGAGAAAAAAACGAACATTCTGTTATGAATTTCTTAAAATAAGAAACTTTAATTTCTTGAAACTGAAAATTGTAGATTTTCAATTTTATAGCTTGAAAACTAGCCATCTCAGGGAAGATCTGGCTAAGGTGTATAAGGCACTGAGGAGAGGAAACTGAACGACGGTGGAATCTGCATATTGAAACGGAACGCAAAATTTAGAGAGAATAATATAAACTAGTGGGAAAAATTAACAGATTACACTGAGGAAGTTAGTGAGCGTGGCGTCGACCACTGGAATAAATGATTTCTGGTTTAGGTTCGCAGGCTGGTGAAATTTAAGGGGCGAGTGTATCAGTACCTTCTGGCAGTTGGAAAAATGTGATATGAGGGTTAAGGTTGCATAATTTTTTTTTTTTTTTAGCTGATGCAAGAAATGCTTAGCTGCCTTGCAACTTTTTGACTTCCGGAGCGGCTTATCGCCGTCTGGCACTCTTTTGGAGAGGTCTGGGTTCGAATTCCGTCAATGAGTGGGAGAATTTGTAAAGGCCTCTTCAGTAGAGGCTATAGTTAGCGATCTCAGGCGGAAGGAGTAGGTGTTCCTCCGTAAGTTATTGAGGGTTTTTCAACCAGCATGATATGCAAATCGACCTGTGAACAGAGCTCGGATGGATCGGTGGGTATCGTCGTGCCGTTCTGGTCCGTCCTATGCATCGGTAATGTCGTGTACGCACTTGATTATTTTTCTTTTGTCCGTTGTCCCGGTTTCTTAGGTTTGATGGCGAAGGGCAAATGGTTCAGTTCTAGTGTACATTTGCGAGTTAGCATCAATTTTTTTGAAGTCCAACAGCAAAAAACCCCACAGTAGTCGAAGAAATCGGTTACCATACCTATTCCTGCAGAAAGGTTTTACATTTGGGGAATGCCTCTACTGGAAAGCTTACACTGTGGCTCAACCATCACTATACACATCCAAGATTCTGTTATGAATTTATTAAAATAAGAACTTTAATTTTTTGAAATTCAAAATTGATTCACTTTGCACATCCGTTTTGGATGCGTCTATTTTAAATGTCATACGAAAAAATACACCGACAACTGTAACAAAAAGCAAATTAAACGAAGCAAGACTTGTCATGAGTCGACCGGGCTAGCCGGGTGGGTAAAGTGCCTGCCTGGCAACCCAAAGGTCGCGGGTTCGAATCCTGCCTCGGGCTTGGATCAGAGAAAAAATGCAAAGACCTTGGGAGGTGCAATATAGCCACAGAAGCCGATGCGCCAACAACTAACAAAAAAAAAAAAAAAAAAAAAATTGTCATGAACTAGATTATCGACGTGTCAGTGGACACGAAATCGTTTCCCACATCTCCTAAGAGCTCAGAAATTCAAGCACGCATCAAACGTGTTTTAACTGAACAACCCTTGTACAAATTCACCATAGAATACGAACAATTTACAAACACGTTATACTGATCCCGTAGATGATGTCGGTATATGCACGGGTTTAGTTTCTCTTTCCAAATGTGAAACAACGTACCAACAAATCGTGATTGTAATTCGATATGCAAATTGTAAATAATCAGAGATAAATACTTCCTCTTAATTATCTCTTTGTTATCCCGAGCGACTTACTAGTCCACTATAGAATACTTTCTGTTTTCAAAAAAATTAAATAAATAAATATGCGAAAAAACCATCATAAAACTCTCCTAAAAACTAAAAACAATGGGAAAAAATGACTTCATTTTGTAACAAATTTTTAATTTAATTAAAAATATTCCAATAAAAAAAACATTGAGAATTGGAAACCTCTTAAGCCATTCAGTGTCAGCTACACACTCATTACGCTTTGTTATTCGCAATCTTGCTTTCCAGCTATGGGGAATTAATATGTGAAACTTTTCCAAGTATTTACAACTTTGTTTCCCAAAAAGAAATAGTTCATTTGTTGTACCTACAGAAATTCAAGGAAAAAAAAAAAAAAAGCAAACGCAAGGAAGATTTTTTTTTTTTTTACAAATATGAACATAAAGAAAAGTACTGTTGAAAGTCGCAAGTTTAATAGGAATATTTGAAAAACAATTTCTTTAACTGCATCCCCGAACAATAATAGTTCCGCTAATAGCTAATGATTCTTTTGCATTCATTAAAGTGATTACAGATTTTTTCTTATAAAGCTCCTGAGCACTTAGTATCTGAAAGAGCACATTAAGCCATACTTTCAAGGAGGGAGCTGCCATTAAATATTCGATAGCTCCTTACATTATGCACACACAGAAAAACTAATTTATTAATCGTGACGTTAACGAATTAATTTATCATCAACCTCCCTGTTCTCCGGATATTTTATCTGTGAATGAAATTTACAAGTTACGTGCGAAACGCGCTCGTGTTTCCAACACTTATCTCGCGCACTACCTTCACGCGAAAAGTTGCAATTCGTTATTTGCGTCCTAATGACGTCATTAGTTAAATTTAAAAATGCAGTTAAACAGCTGTTGCCAAACTCGAGGGTTAAGAGAATGGTTATCGAAATTTTATTTTTTTTTCCTCTTTTTTTTTTTTCTTTATTTGTCTTTTTCTCATCTACACGAGCCTCAAATTGTTATGATTTATTTCCCATTCCATGTGGCAATTTTTTTTAACGCTCAATTCTTATTTAATAAATGGTGATAGCATCGATATTTTTTATTTTTATTTTTATTTTATAGTATTTTTAAATGTCTGAACCATGTGGGGTTAATTAATGTATTCAAAGCCCAAAGGTGAAACGTCGGGGGAGGGGGGGGGGGGGTCGCTTGTGTACTGTTATCGTTAATATACCGATAAAGTAAACATAACTTTTCAGTTTTTCTAAAAAGAGTACAGAGAGGTAATATGCTCAATTGAACTTATGAATAAAATTGTGGTAAGTGGCGCCACCTCTGATCAGATAAGGCAACTTAAGTCCATACCTTTTAATTACATTTAATAAAACGGTTTAAGCTGAATTTTTTTATTTCGTTTTCTTTTGCTTTACAGAATTAAAATAAAATAAAGTTTTGTTGCCTCTCCTGCTCGGGGTCGCGCATATTACAATGAGTTCTAATTGGAGTCCACGTCTTCTATTATGGGAAGTAACGGAGGTATTAATACCACTTATAGTTACGAAATTACATATTCTGCATCCCCACAAGATTCATGAATGAGCCGGCCCGAGATCTTTAACAAATCATCTTCCTCTCCCAGTGGTGGTGGACCCAGACATTTCCTAATGGCTGCATTATAACTGTAAAGCAGTCATTAGGAAAACAGCGTCAAATTATAGAGGGTTATCCAATTAACAACCCAGTTTGTAATTGACAATTTTTTATTAACATCGAATAAAGAAATTAATTTTTTTTACAGAATGTGTTAGAAGTATCTACTTTGCTCAGACATTTGTTCTTTTTAGAGTTTGATATAACCCTGTTCCACACGTTCTTCTCGGGGAAAAATCCATTTTACGCACCGCACTACAAAATGCTGTACTGTTCTTAACGTACTGCTACAGTCTCGATGAAATTGTCTTCTGCCTTCTGAAAACATCTCATTCCATATCCAACGAAATAACACTGCCATAATTAACAAAGTTACTACTAGTAAATAACCTTGATAAGTTTACACATGAGAGTTACGCACATAATGTGATCGCATATGTAGCAAGATATTTTTAGACGGGTAGCAGAAAGCAGTTTCACAATGATCTTATAAGAAGTGATATTTGAAAAGCAAGTAATAAATAGCCAAATAAGATCGAAACAAAACATTGAGCAGTACTGTACATTCGCGCTGTCGGTTAAGATATTTTTCATAGAGTTCATCAACCGTGATTTCAATCTACACGAGCAGGGTGTACAATTACAGAAAATTCTATAACTCTGCATTCATTTTAATTATAAATCTGCTGTGTTGCAAACTAAACTGCATTTTAATTGATTATTGCGTGCTAAGTGGGTAACCCTGTAAATAGGGTTGTTATTTACACACTCTATTCAGTTGGCCTAGTAGAGTACGCAAGTGCCTTGGGAATGGCTGATATCTCAAAATTACACTTTTATTGTCTACTAAGAGCAGATATCTAACATTTGCATATCTACACAAACTCATGGGACACACTGCCCCCCACATCTGATAGCAGGAAATTGTGTGCAAGTACGAAATATACAAACATTTTGTGTTGTAAAGATAATCAGCAGCTAACTAGGCTATGGTTCGAGGCATGGACCGGTTTACTGGTTAAAATGCATGGAGTCATGAAATCATTGCCACCTAGTGGTTCCTTTATCTGCAAATTCTTAATGTATGAAGAACTACTACTGATAATTAGATCAAGAGTGCTACTCACTCTAGTTGACGATCTGGAAAATTCTGTGTACTCTAGATTGCGACACTTTTATGGAAACGTCCCTAGAGTTTCCAACACAATGGGCCACATTACAAAACAATGTGAACGCGTGGCTTCAAAGAATAATTTAGGAATATTATTCTGACTGGAGGTGACCAGGCGTCCCGTTTTTCCGGGATTGTCCCAATATCCTCCCCGCCTTAAAAAAAAAAAAGTCTTGGCTGTTTTTGTCCTAAAAATAGTTTTACATGTCTTGACAAAACATGTAAAGCTATTTTTCTGAACTAAATATATGAAGTTAAAATTAATAATTAACATTATCGAAATGGTTAATTATGAATAATAATTCATACGTTTAATATCTAACGCTATTAAAATGCGAGGACATTTTAATACACCATCAATGCGAACTTTACGTCGTTTCTTACTCCTGCACTACATATTGCTTCGTACTATTTCGCGTCTTTAATCCACAGTAATCCCAAGATATCACATTATTTGGATAACACCAAACACAAGGTAGTTAATAAGGGGGTACTATAAAATCATCTCCTCTGTGACAGTATAATGGATTCTCCACTTGTCACTCGTTTGGAGAAGTCTGGTTTCGATTCTCGTGACAACTGGAGGAACTTAAAGTCTTCTTCAATCGAAGCGATAATTAGCCGTTCGAGGGAGTAGGGCTTTTCCCCGGTGAATTATTCACGGTTTTTCAGCTGTTACAACTTACTAATCTGCCCATGAATAACACATTTGTACAGACAATATACACAATGGTACATTATGATCTAATTACAGTCTGCCAAACCACATGTACAGAATTTCTGACAGAATCTCAGTTATCGGTTAATTCAACCACTGCTCATTTCAGTTGCCCAAATGATTCGCTGTATGATTCCTTTCGCCTCAAAACTGGTACTTGTGGTGACTTAGTGATGTCCGTTCCGATATTTCCTGTCAGAGACTTGGTAATTTTGAATCTCCTCTTTTCGATCTTCTCTGGCTTAAAATTTCTATTTCATTCTGTCAAATTCATCTGTTCTCTCTACCGTTTTCCCAACTCCACTAATCACTTGGAACTCTTTGATTTCCTCTCTTTGCAACATGACTTTCTCCAGTCCAACTTTCCTAACAGTGAGGTAATTTTCCTTGGTGATTTTAATGTTCACAACTCCAGCTGGCTTCTGTTTTCTAGTCACAAAGACCCAGCTGGTCGAGATGCTGACGCTTTTGCAATTACCAATGAACTCGCACAGATTGTTCATTTACCTACCAGAATACTGGATAATCGCAACCATACAGCCAACACGCTTGATCCTTTTCTCACAAACAACCCTTCTAAGTACAAGGTCGAAGTGAGAGGTCCTTTAGGCACCTCAGATCACAACTTGGTGATTGTCTCTTCTCCTAACTGGTGATTGTCTCTTCTCCCATGGCTTTTCCCAATCTCATGTTGTTTTGCATTACAAGAATGCAAAATGGGATGACCTGTTCGATTTCTTTTCTTCTTTTCCTTGGTGGGATTACTGTTTCAAAACTTCTGTTTCAAAATCTCGTCCTTTATCTAAACCTTGGTTTTCCAATAAATGTGCTAAGGCTGTTCAAGAGAAGAATGTTGCATATCGTAATTGGCTTGTTTCCAACTCTTCAGTTTCATTTTCTGCTTACCCCAAAGCTCGCAACAATTGTAAAGCAGTTATTAATCAGTCCAAACTAGATTTTGAACAGGCTAACAGTAGAAAACTTGCTTCTTGCCCTAATGGTAGCCGAGCATTCTGATCTCTTGCCAAAGCTATTGGCCGCAACTTTTGCCCATCTCTGTCAAAACCAGATGGTTCTATTGTCACTTCAGCCAAGGATAAAGCTGCTAAAACTCATGTATTAATGATCTTGGTAAAACACTTCCTTCCATTCCTAGCATGCTCCATTTAGTGCTTCCTGTGATCTTCTGTCAAAAGGATGTCAGAAGGATTTTGACGAATCTTGATGCTAAGAAAGCTCCAGGTCCTAATGATATTTCTCCACTTGTTCTGAAAACCGTGCTCTTGAACTTATTCCTGTTCTTTGCTGCCCTTTTTCACTTATTCGAATGGTGTTTTTCCTTCTGCTTGGAAATTTGCCCATATCCAGCCAGTTCCTAAAAAGGGTGACAAATCTCTTCCATGCAATTACTCTTTCTAAAGTAATGGAGAAATCAATTAACCGTCAATTCTTAAACTAACTAGAAACCTTCAGTCTGATTAACGATCGCCAGTATGGATTCCATCTGTGTCGATCCACTGATGATATTCTGGCTTATGTTACCCATTTATGGACAAATTCAATGGAAAAGTTCGGTGAAACACAAGCAGTTGCTCTTGACATCTCAAAGTCTTTCGATTGTGTTTGGCATAAAGGCCTTCTAAACAAGCTTCCATCTTATGGTTTGCCAACTGTTTTTTGTAATTGGTTATCGTTTTTTCTCTGACCGCTCACTGAGGGGGATGGTAGATGGCTCTCTGTCTTCTAACTTCTACACTAATGCTTGTGTTCCCCAAGGTTCAGTTCTTTTCCCCACTCTTTTCCTCTTGTATATTAATGACCTTCTTCCATTGACTGGAAATCCTATCCATAGTTTTGCCAATGATAGCACATTACATTCCACTTTCCAGTTTGAGAAACCTCGCCCTGCTCAATCAGCTTCAACTTCTCGAATATCTTCTACCAATTGCTTAAATGCCGATCTCCAGGTAATACTCCAGTGGGGGCAAAGACAACTTCGTTGATTTTAATTCTTCTAAAACTCGGTCCTGTCTTATATCTCGCAAAA
The DNA here is from genome assembly GCF_048544385.1 of Mastigoproctus giganteus. Classification (NCBI taxonomy): domain Eukaryota; kingdom Metazoa; phylum Arthropoda; class Arachnida; order Uropygi; family Thelyphonidae; genus Mastigoproctus; species Mastigoproctus giganteus. The sequence continues at coordinate 193,833,096 of NC_143582.1, read as the reverse complement.
AGGATTCTGCTGCTTCTGTGCTTATCTTCGATGACACTCTGATTTCTAGGCAAGATCATATATCTCTACTGGGGATTATCCTGACTTCTGATCTCTTATGCCACAAGCACATTACAAATATTGCTTCCTCTGCATCTAAAAAACTTTGTTTTCTCTTTCGCTCTCGGCTTTACTTTTCTTCCAAACAGCTGTTCACTCTGTACAAATCGCAAATCCGCCCTACCATGGAATATTGTTCCCACATCTGGAGTGGTGTCCCCAAAACCTCTCTCGGGCTTCTAGATTCCATTCAGAAGAGGGCAGTTAGTTTAATTAATGACTCCTCTCTAACAGTGCCCACTTCCATGGGCACTGTTCTTCTGAATTGGCTTCTGTAATTCCTGCTCTCTCTTTCAAAACATTCCGAACACGTGCCACCACCTATCAACATCCATTTACTGTCCAACGTGAAACTCACAGAACCAAGTTTTCATCTTTCTCGTTTATTCATTCAATGCCGTTTGTGGAACAACCTTTCCTCATACGAATTTCCTGAAAATTCCAGTCTACAGAAGTTCAAGTATAATGTCAACAAATATCTTCTTTCGTCTTCTCAACCTCCAATCCATGCACGGTACTAAGTACTATAGGTTCTAATGCCTCTCGTGTTTGGTGTTTTTATAAAAAAAAAATTGGCTGATGTGCCTAAAATCCTTCGATCTTGACAGAGCCCCATAGTTCATGGGGCTCTGTCAACGACACACAGAAACTTTACCAGCAGGTATAAGGCGATGGTTGGTCTTGGCGCATTATAGCCTTAGTTGCTAATGCGCCAATAAAATCCAAATCAAATTCAAATAAGGCGATGGTAGGCTACATCCGGAATACTGCATAGAATTTGGAAACCTCATTTAAGCAAGGTCATACACCATAGGATATTCTTACAAAGACTAGTATTCTGTAAATTGTAATCTCTGGGAACCTAACTAAAGTATATAAGGCTTTAAAAGGGTTAAGGTTACTATAAAAGCTTCCACAACATAAAGAAATCATTAGGAAAATTGCATAGGCGAAACCACAAACACTTCCCCCCAAAGTAAGAACCTTAATATGCCCCATGCGCTTTAGCAACCATATAGACCCAACGGTCGAGCATTCCCGAAGTATGTAGTTTCGCCACTGCAAGCAGAACCGAGTCAAGCTATCTCGTCACCTGGACAAGATCAGTATATGAAAAGGGCACAGAAATACGAATATTACTATTTTTCCTCCTCTGAGATCTGGTGCCTGGAAGTAGGGGCTTCCAGGACTCCATGTTAACACGGCTTTGACTGAATGTCCTTCAAAATCAATAAAAGTAAAATGTATTTTGAATTTTGTCTTCCTAACGTTAACGGATTGATAATTTTACTTGAAATCTAAAATAAAACTACAAATTTTTGTGTGCGCTGTTATATTAAATTATATTAACGCTGTTAACATTAGGGTGCCTTAGAAAAGCCAGAAAGGTCAAAATTACATCGTCCAGGCTTTTACAGATAGGTCCCACAAATTTTCCGATTTTTATTCTTCAGAATTCGTTTTGTCCCAATTTCCATCCTTCAAAATCTGGTCACCCTAACCCTGACCACAACCTATCTGAACATTTCTGGGATAATCTGAACGCAGAATTACGGATTAGGCTAAGGCGACCCTCTTCTTCAGGAGAGTTCAAGAATACTCTGGAGGAGAGGTGGAGTACGATACCTTTATTTCTATCAGAAGTAAGTAAAAAGCCTTTCGCGACGAAGAAGTCATTAGGTTGGTCAACAAGTTATTAATTTCTTCGAATACATATTTTGTTCATAGTTATAAGTGTCCCATAACTTTTGTTAGGAGAGCGTATGTTTTGAGTAAGTCAATTATATGATTGTTTACATCGGAAGTTTCTCTCAACTCGGCTATTTTATATATAAATAAACGTAATTTTACGTTTATTTATTAAACAGACTTAAAAGAACAAAAAGAGAAGCAAATCTGAAGTCAGACTGTTTATCGCTTTGCGAGTCTTTCAGGAATACTTTTGAAATAGATTTCGAAGAAAGAAAAAGAGCCACCCAAATGTTTTCGCTTTTCTTTTCTTTTACTCGTAGTCAGTTATCACCGTGGACAATCTTTCCGAGGATGCTGCCCACGCGGTAAAGTAGGTGCACCAGGAAAAAAGAAGAAGAAACCTCTGGCTTATAATGGTTATCTTGGCGTAACCATTGTGACTTGTCTCTTACACTTTGGGAAACTTTATATCTTGCAGCTGCAAGGTGAGCAGGGGGATTTAGATCACAAGTGCTGTCAGCTTTAAAACATGACAGAGATTTTGAGAGAGAGAAACGCAAGGGAACAAAAAAAAAGTGGAGTACTCTATAGATTTCATTAAAGCAGATGAACGGTTTGGTTGGGATGTTTCCATCCGGTACAAGCCGATGATGCTAATCCGATCGAAAGGCAATTAACTACACATAGAGAAATATTGAACAGGCGCTAGAAACAGACACCGATCCGTCCAATTGGTGTTCTGTCTGCATAAAAATATTCGCATAAGTGGGATTCCTCCCCTTACCGGTCAGACAGTTTGACCTTACGACCCGCTACAAGTTCGCTAATCATTGAGCATCTTGAACAAGAAACGACTCGTTAAGCTTTAATAATACCTGGGATGGTTGGGAGAAGAAGGAAAGACATGATTGCTAAGAGTAAACAGCGGTCTGAATAATTAGTTGCAATTAACGAGGCTCTCACTGGATATTTACTTTGTATCCATTCTGGTAAAGGCAGATAACAGAAGCCTAAGAAGACAGCCCGCCTGCCCTGGCTAACTTCTAGACAAGTGTGTGCATCGCTTTGATAACAATAGCGCCACCTTGCGTACCTCACTCAGTCTTCTCTTTCTCTACCTGCTCTTTACTTCCACTTTCGCTTATTCTCTCTCTCTCTCTCTCTCTCTCTCTCTATTTATATAATAACTGGTGACACAGTCACTAGTTTTATCTTTCCTCACTTAAGAAATAGGCAGACGAATACTCATCCACTTCTGCTCGTAGTGGGAACGCTCAGTTTACTTTCACAGTCATGACTTACCCCTCCTCTGCCTCTAGTCTACCGGATGACTAAGCCTAATTTGAATAGTGATCTGTTTCACGTCTTAAGTTATATTTTCCGAGGTTGACCATTTTGTTAGATGAAAAAATCCGAAACAATCTTTAACACTATCTTTTCTTGAGACTAGCTACCTCACTCATTAGAAAACAAGTAAAAGTCAATCAGGTTTCGAAACCGAACGAATCCAGGCCATTCTAAGATTTGAGTTGTACTTCAACTCAATCTACAGAAAAGTTTTATTCCAATCCAATCTGGGTCATATCCCTATCAAATTCAGTCGAAGCTCTATTTCAACTTAATCTGGGAATATTCTAGTCAAAAATTCGATATGAGTTCCATTCAGTCTAATATTAGCATTAGTAGTGGCAAATAATGCAACAGCATCAGCAAAAAAAAAAAAAAAAAAAAAAACACTTCCCATTTCACCTATTCATTCCCTCCAAAAGTTTGTCCAGTTCTTCCTTGAATTTATTTAAGCTATCAACTTCCACAACAACAGATGGAAGTTTGTTCCAACAATCAACTACCGCTGGCTAAAGGCAAACTTCGCACATCTATTCTGCAAATGTCCATTCTTAATTTAAATTTGTGCCCCCTCATCTGTGTGTGGTCTGAGCAAGAGGAAAAATCCCATCAGCGTTGAGCTTGCTCAATCCATTCAAAGCCTCAAGAGCCTCAATCAAATCACCTAGAAAATATCTGATTGCATTTGATGGCAAATATTTGATTTGAATATGGGTTGTATTCCAATCAATCGAATTTGAGCTCTTTTCCAGTCCAATCGAACTCTACTTCAATCCAATCTGTATTATAATCTATTACAATCGGGTTATATTCCAGTCCACTCTAGTTATATTTTAACCCAATCCGTGTATATTCTAAACCAATCTGAATTCCATTTCAGCCCAATCGGGGTTCTATTATAATACATTCTAATCAAACCAATGAGTTCTGTTTCGATCTAAACCAATTCGATCTTAGTTCAGTCCAATAATGGTTATATCCCAATAATGTTTCACTACAATAATTTGTTCAGCAATATAATTCAATCTGTTGTTTTCAGTTGTTTACTTGTTTTTAAATTGAACCTATTGTATCGTAGGTTTGTCTTTTTTCTGCTAGAAAAACGGGGCTATTATGCAAATCCTCGTCCTAATCCAATTCAACAGAGTAGCAGATAATGTCACAAGTTTGAGGTCTTGTTATTGTTGTTATTGTTATTTGATTTTTAGGAGCATTAGCAACTAAGGCCATATTGCTCCGGGGATATGCGGTGGTCATTCCCTGACCTTTCCGCATCCTCCATATTTGGTGGTCACGGGCTCGAACCCCGGTCTAATCAAGAAGTGTGTGCTACACACTGCTGCTCCTGCCCACCTGGCTACGGAGTCGCCGTTCGAGGTCTGAGTTATATTCTAATCCAATCAAATTTGGACTCGATTCCAAACGACTGGTGAAGTCACTACTCTCTTAAGAAGCTCGCGGGTACACAGTGGTTACAATCACCTGAGTTCTAATCACGTCAATGATGCAATGACTTCTTGTTTTTCACAACGTGGTTAAGCAAGTCGGTCTTAGGCGAGGGCTTCATGGGTTTTTATGGGTCAAGGATTATTATTTCATAACATCACTCTTTATACCGTTATATAAACAGAGCAACAAATATAACACGAACATTTGGTAATCAAAATTTTCGCAGTGACTATTTCTGAATTGATTCTAGCACGATCAGAAATATTCCCAGTAGAGGGCGCTACTTCCCAAGAGTCGATTAGTGCAGACGACGCTCGTGCGCTTTTATTAAACTCTTCAGTCAGCTGTTGGTAGCCAGCGTGGAAAGTTATTGACGATTTGTGCAAAGTGGTTTGTTGCTATGTCTACAGGTGTAAAATCAATCTCTGACGCTTCATTTTTAACGGAGATCGCTATGGTATTTTATTTCTTAGAGACAAATACTTTCATCACAGCACAACTCATTTGATTTTATTGGCATGAAGTATGATTAACCAAAACTGTTACGTATGGTTTTACAACATTTTATTTATCGTCAATTTTCGAAGAGTTATCGATAACAATCGATTCTTGCAGCTGGAATTGCACCAGAATGGCTTTAAATGTTTACAATTTACTAACCCTTAGTTGGTTAACAAATATGTGTGTGAATATGCGAACTTAGAAGGCTTTCGGGGTGCAAAAGAAGGAAGCAAGAAATCTAACTTTGCCTCCTTCCTCAGAAGTTATCTCAATGAAGCAGGGAGAGGGCTACATTCCTCTGTTATTGTGGTACACATTACTTCAGCTAAGAGGTAAGTTCGCACTGGAGTGTATTCTTTTGCAATAATGGTTTTATAGTAACTTTAAAGACACGAACGCAGAACTTTCAAAACATAACGCAACAAATATTTTCAAATTTTAAAGTTTTTAATTTTTTTTTAATTTTAAAACACTGCAGGGGATAGCAGAAGCGATTTTTTCCCCTTCATATATTAGTTTTGAAGTTACAAAACATGAAAAAATCAAAAGTTTTTGTTGAAATATTTTCGAATTTTAAAATTTTGGAATTAGAAACATTAAAAAACAACAATGCAATACTTAAAGTTCGAGGCATAAAAAAATAAATAAAAACGCAACACTGAATATTTTCAAGAAATCCAATAATGAATGTTTAAAAAATCTAACAATGAATGTTTAAAAAATCTAACAATGAATGTTTTAAAAATGTTCAACAATAAATGTTTAGAAAAATCCAACCACGAATATTTTATTGTTTTTCCCCCAACAATAAATATTTTAAAGTGATGAAGTTTAGAAATACAGTATATAAAAATCCAATGTTTTAACATAATTTTACAGTTATTTAAAATTTTCCTTATAAGAAAGACAACTGTAAGGTAACATTTTCACTACGAAAAATACTGTCAATAAAACACGTTAATCTGAATAGATATTTGGATTTTGTACTATCTTTGAGCTTATCGAATATCTACTCGATAATAAACTTCAGAACGAGGAGAAAAACACCAAACTATTTAAGAATAATCCTACTTTCTCTAAATAGTTTGGGCATCCGTATGGATGTTCTCAAACTGACCACTTCTATCAATGCGACCCATCTTGCTTCCATACATCTATATCACCCTTTCTCTTATAGTCCTGTTTCTTTTATGTAATTTTTTATTATTTTTTATTTTTTATTTTTAATGTGGAACCCACTTGCATCTAAATGTGAACTAAACTTTGGCCCACGCGATTTGGTCTTAGTAAGTTTAATATACTGCCTGAGTATAAAATCGCTTAGAATTACAGGAGTACTACGTCAAATCATATTGCACATAATTCATAAATTCTTCTCCAATTTAGAAATAATTTTTGATAAACAGGACTAATTCACCGTCTAATATACTTTGCCTTTTCTCCATACATCGCAGTCACACTAAGAGTACACGAATAACTAATTTCTTTTAAGATACACGCATATTCTGTTGTAGTTTGTCTTTATATCTAAATTAAGCAAAACTTTGCATAATAACTGTCAGTACAGTGTTCCATAATAGCTCACTAAAATGAATGCATACTTTGAGGTGGGGAAAAAAGAATTTCATTAAATAATAATAGAGAGAGAGAGATATGAAAAGTAAAAGAAACTAGTTTACTACAACGGAAAATGTTTCTCTCGGTAAGTTTTGCTTATTAAATGTTCCACCATTTTTATTAATGATGAGAGTAAGTGATGTCCCTATAAAACTCAATGTAACTGTCTATAACTTGAAAAATGTGTGGAAAGCATCCCACTGAATAATTACAGGAAAAAATAATTATGCAGTAAACATACGACCTAGTTAATTGGCTGAGGCAAAGACTAAAAAACTGGACAGTGTTATTTCCTCCAAAAATGCACGCGCTTTTTGTATGCGAGGTGTTTGCTAACTAGATCGCAGTGAGTTTTTGCTGCAGTCTTTTACAAGCAAGACTAAAAGAGAGAGGTGAATGTTGTTAGCTAAGATTTATACTTTTTTCTCTCCGTTGTCTTGTACATTAAAGTGGTGCATGGTGCACTGTCTTGAGTAATGAATGATTTTTCGCTACACGGAGTAGTTCGTTACTTATGAGGCGAACCACGGCCGAAGCCACCTTCATATTGTCCCTCCCAGAGACTAAGATTCTGGAGTGGATTCATTAAAACACCTGAAATATTCAGATGTTAAATTATTTCATCATTAGCTTTCATCATTTTTAGAGTTTGTCTGAGAATGTATTAAACATGGAAGGCAAAAGAATTGCTCCTAACACGAGTTCTAATTCAGGTAATAAACTCCATATACATAAAGAAGGGACTTCAAAAGAAGGATATTAAAATTCGCCCTCTCCAAGAGTTGGTTTTTTATTTCAGTTTTTCCTAAAAACTACGGTTATGGGACGTCAGTACGTTGTCCATAAACTGTGATATATACTATGGTTGAGTTGACAGTTTGAGGGGTCAAAATAAGTATTTTTCACATGCGCGAAGATTTACAATCTAATAAATAATTTTATCGTACCGAGATGCTGCTGCACTGTACAACACCAAAGTAATACAGAAAAGTGTCATATTAGGGCCACCCAATAACTAACTTATATGCCCACGTTATTATGTCCATAAATTGCATGTGTTCTCTAATCGTTTGCCTGTTTTTCTGGGCGAAAAAATAGTTTCCTGTGGGGAACATTGTTCTCTACACCTAAGACCGACTAACTCAGCCACTTTTTGAAAGAGGCCCATAAAATCCCTCGCGTCACTGACGGGATTCGAACTCAGCTCTTTTCCACCCGGTGCGGAGAAGACGGTGATTATACCAACTGTGCTATACACGAGGGCTTCAAACAAGCGGTCTAACAGTAATACACGCGTTTACCTGTTGCACGGACATCCATTCCTATGTGGAACGGATTTCATTCACCATCGGCGGTTCTAATAGCGAGTTGGTAACTACTGATAGTTCAGTCTGGCTTCAGTTGCATAGAAAATCACGGAGAAGATGAATCAAATATATGGTCGTCTAGATAGATATGGTTTCTTAAGAAAACACAGCATAGTTTTGAAAAGGAAAAAATCTTGTCTAAGTAATCTGATAAATTATTATCATAGTGTCACTAATGAGCTGGATATAGGATATCATTCTGACTAATTTTGACATTGTTTATGTGTACTTTTACAAAGCATTTGACTCAGTTCCGCACGAAGGGTTTCTGTATAAGCTGGAATATTGCAATCACAGGTAAAATCTTCAGATAAATTAGGATGGCTATACTAGACGAGACAAACAGTATATATTTGGAATGGAGAACAACGTTCGAAGTTGGGTCACGAAAAGAGATGCAAGGCGTGACGTCAAAATATGCAGGTGATATGAAGATTGGGCGCGTGGTTAATGAACAGCGCCAATCAGCCCTTTTTCAGGATCACTTAGACTTCAGGAATGGGCAACAACTAAGTGACAACTATATTTTAATTCTGCGATATAGAAGATTTTACACTCGGGAAATGACAACTCCAAAATAACTTATATACTCAGAGGGGTTGAATTAAAAATAGAGAAAGAACAGTATTTGGGAAATCAGACATGGAAGTTCTCTTGCAGTGCAGAAAGACAAGGAGGGTCCACAGTGTTCTGTGGATGATTTATCGAACAACTGTTTGTAGAGAAGATGTGTTATAAACCCACTGTATAAAACAATCGTGAGACTGCACTTGGAATACTGTGTCCAGATATAGAGCCAACGCCTAAAATGACACGAAGCGTTTTGAAAATGGTTCAAAGATGGAAAATGCGCCTGGTGAGTTTGGCAAAAAGGTGTCAATATACGGAGAAAACTTCGAATATGTCAGCTACAGAGCTTGGTAACAAGATGCTTTTCGAGGGATCTGATGGAGGCTTATAAGACTTTGAGCGAGACCAGTAAACTGAATGAAGGTGAAATTTTCAAGATACTGAATGATACTAGAGCTAGAGGACATTAATACAAACGAAAAAAAGAAAAAGATATAGACTGGAGGAAGTTTTCCTTTAGCTATCCAGATGTTAATTATTGAATAATTGTTGCCTCCATTGTTAATTATTGAATAATTGTTGCCTCCATAGGTAGTTAAGGCCCGATAGCCTGGGCAAAATTCAAACGCCAGCTAGATCGGTATCAACGAGAACAGGGATCTTCCGTGAGATTACAGCGGTTTCTCTACTTGTCAGTCGTTTGCAGATGGTTGAGTTTGAGTCCTCTCGACAACTGGAGGAATTTCTCGTCCTCTTCAATCGAGGCTCTAGTTAGCCGATGTCAAGCAGAGGGGGTACGGTTTTTCAGCCCGCACCACATGCAAATTGGCTTGTGAACGTACACTTCTACAGATATAATACACACATACGAATGGGTTACGCCCCGCGATCATTAAAATAATAATGATAATTTTTTTTAAACACAGTTTTTTTTTTTCAAACTCTATGCCGCAACCGAAAATCAACTCCAAAGCTAGTCCGGATCACCGAAGAGATCAGCACTGACATCAGGATGCAACTTGGCCTAGACAAATGTAAGACTCATGGATTACATCAAGAACATTTAGTCGGACAAAACTACCAGCTGAAGACCGGTGAAGAGATTGAAGCCATGAAAGAGGGAGAGACATACAAATATCTGGGAATGATGCAGGCACACCAGTTGGAACACAAGGAGATCAAGGCCGGCCTGATTGAGAAATACCATCAGACACCGAGAAGCCTGCTAAAATCAAAGCTGAATGGTGGCAACATGGTCACACCCATAAACACTTACGTTGTCCCAGTGCTAACGTACTCCTTCGAAATCATAGATTGGACCAATGCCGAGCTGGAGGAGATTATGAGATCGATCAGGATAATGATGACCAAGAGCCACCAAAAACCACTAGAAGTGGGCCATCGACAGACTGACCATAGCCCGTAAAGAAAGAGGGAGGGAAGTGAGTGACCTCACTGAGCAAGAGGAAAAGACGATTAAGAACCTGCGGGATTACTTCCAAGAAAACACAGCACCAATCTACCAAGCCATAAGAAAAATAGACGAAGACGACACTCCATGGCAGACACTACAATGACCTCCATCAAGACACGGCTTCCACCTCTTGGCTCAAGAAAGGAAAAAAAAAAAAACTATTTATTAGGGTCACCCGGAAAATTATTTCATCTACCCATGTGTATTGTGTCTGTAAATTGCGTGTTCTCTCTGGTCGATTTGCCTGCTTTGCTGGACGAAAACCGCGGGTTCCGGGGAAAAAAACCTTACTATCTACACCTGAGACCGACTAACTCAGTCACGGAGTGAAAAATGCCCATAAAAGTTCCTCGCGTCATTGACGGGATTCGAGCCCAAGCCTTTTCTACCCGGTATGGGGATTTATTATTTTTAGGCTACCCGAATAATTAAATTCATCTGCCGCGCTGTGTCTTATGTCTGTTAATCGCGTGTGTTCTATGGTAAATTTGTCTGCTTTGCTGGACGAAAAACTCCAGTTTCTGGGGGAGAAACCTTGTTATCTAAGCCCGAGACCGACTAACTCAGCCACGGAGTGAAAAAAAAGCCCATTAAAATTCCTCGCGTCATCAACGGGATTCGAACCCGGATCTTTCCCACCCGGTGTGGGGAGGACGGTGACGAGTCCACTGTGCTATCCGCGCAGACCCGCGAAAGGAAAGGAAAGCTCTTTCCCGAGACCGAAGGATTCATGCTCATCATCCAGGATCAGGAAATCAACACCAGAAACTGTAGGAAATACATCGCCAAGGACCCCGGAGTAACAGATGACACGTCATCGATGTCACCTGACCTCAGAAACAATCCAGCACGTCAACGCAGGATGCAGAGTGATCATTATCCAGACGGAGTACACTCGAAGACACGACCAGGTGGCCAGGATAATATATCAGAAGCTAGCGCAAAAATATGAGCTGATCAAAGACAGTTTACCGTATTACAAGTACAAACCTCAGGCCATTCTAGAGACCTCTACTCACAGATTATAATGGGACCGTGCCATAATAACGGACAAGATGATTTCGCACAACAGACCAGACATCACCCTCATCAAGAAGAAGGAGGTGGCTACCTACCTGATGGACATAGCGGTGCACAGCACAAGCAACCTCCACAGAAAACATACGAGGAAAATATCAGGAAGTACTCAGACCTAAGACAGAAAGTCAAAGATATGTGCCATATGGAACAAGTAATGACCATCCTGATCACGGTATTAACCACCGACATAGTGCCAAAGAGCCTCCATATGAACCTAGAAGCAATAGATCCCCCAGAGAACACTTACATGGAACTGCAGAAAGCCGCGATTCTGAACACCTGTAGGATAGTAAGAGAATTCCTCGATCAACAGTTATAACAATAATAGTAATGGACACAACCAACCGCCCCATGCACTTGGTACCCATCACGGGGCGGTAAAAAAAAACTCATAAAAAAGAAGAAGAAAAATGTTATAAGAAAGTAAAGCGTTACATATAAATCGTCAGTACATCGGAGTCTCACTGAGAATGTACGAACAACTGATTTCATTTAAGATACAATCATATTATGTTCTAGTTTGTCTTTATAACAAAACCCAACATAATTTTGCATAATAACTGCTAGAAGTCTAATAGTTCTGTATAGTAACTATCAGACAGTATTCCATAATACCTCACTAAAATGTTTTTTGTTGTTTTTGGGCAATTGCTTAATTTTCTATAGTATCAGTCAAGTTTTACAGGTTTTTGTTATGTTCTTTCTAATAGCTTTCTGCAACAAATATATACAGTATTTTGATAAGATGCTTAGAGTAAATCAACGTTTGTCTGGAGTTCTTTTCTTCCACTATCTCTAAAGCAGACCGGAACAATATCTCATTGCGTACATTACGAGAGAGAGATATCTCCCCGATAAAAACAAGGGGACTTAAATACAAAAATTTTAGGAAGAAATAGAATATTATATCCCATGAAGTTCACCTTTGAGCAGCGTGTTGTTTATCGCTGGAATAAGTTGCTGCTCAAGGTAGTTTAGTTAGATGGTATGACGAGGTTCAAGGCAGAACTTGGCTGTTACTTTTTAGAGATGGACATTTTCGATTAACTCAGTTTTTTTTTTTTTTTTTTTTTTGCTGACGCAGAATGAATTCTCTTCCTTGCATTGTTTGTTTAGGGTAGAGAAGGGACTGAAAGTTCTGGCGTTTCTTGGGGTTCACGCGTTCTTTCCTGTTTTTCCATAAAGGTATCACCATTTTTGTGTCCGAAATTAGTGATCTGCTCCAGATAACAATGCATTCTGCTTTTCATTGCAAAAAAAAGTCTGTTGTTGCACAAATCTACTATCGATTTTAAATTAGGGGAAGTTTGACACCAGTCTGTTGTGATTGTCCTATACTGAGACAAAAAAAAAAAAACTGTATTTCGTACCTGCACTTCAAACGCTATTCACAACTCAGTTGAAGTTTATTTATCATGTTTTTGTTCCTATCCTAGACCATTTTATGACATTTATTTTCCCTCTATTCAGCTTCGGTAGTAAAATTGTCCTATAACATTACAGGTTTATACACACTCTTGTTTTTTTTTTCGAAAGTAGCAAGCTGGAATCCTGAAATTTAGTGTAGACTGATGGCAACACTGGCAAACACAGGTGGGTAGTGACGTCACCGAATCACAAAGTAGTATGGGTAAATCCAAAATGGCAGCGCGTACACTTTGAATCATTAAGTTATATTTGAATAGCTCTTAGTTTAGATTATCCCTTTAAACGTAAGAGCGATTGCGGGTTCTTTACTTTCAACCTATTCTTGGTAGCGTAATTGGCGATATTTTAGAATAATTATTGAGCAGACTGATTGTTGGTCATAAGTCTTTTATTCTCGCTTGCAAATGAAATACGTAAACAATTCCTGTTAAATCACTGCTCAGACGAAATCCGTTCTCTGTTTCTTTATTTCTTCGGTATTCTCAAGCATAAGGCGTTATGATAAGAAACGTAGAACCATCGGAACATTATTAGTCAACCCCAAGTATCCTTTCAGTGCACTTATACGTGCACTGCACACCGATCTGTTGTGATATTTGAATGCGATTTTTCTCCATTGGGAAAATGGAATTACTTTATCTGTTCGCACACTTCCCCATTTCCAGGATGAAAAGATTGGAATTGGTTCCCGGCACGAAGAAGTAAAGGTTCTTTTTATATGACACGATGAGAGAGTATTTGCCTGGGAAACATTTGCACTGGTTAAGTATAGGACGACTGAAAGGCGTTTTCAAGTATTTGATTTGCCACTGAATTTCCAATTTTTGCTTATTTGCACCCTGAGGGGAAGCTCTGGAGTGACAGTTGCGGTATTTTAGCTATTTGACGAAAAGGTATTGCCTTTTTGCTTTTTATATTATTGTCCCATATTTTGCTCTTTATGTTATTGTCCCATATTTTGCTCTCTATCTATCTTCACTGACTTCTCAAAACACTAGCAAAATCGCTTTAATCATGAGTTAATCTATTATGTATCTGATAATGTTCAGAAGTTTGTGAATTTTTCAGTATTTTTTTTTTTTTTTTTTTTTTTGTTCTGATTGCACTTTTCACTAACTGGAATGTCACTAAATACGTTTTATCTGAAGGCCAGTTTTACTATTCATAATAAAAAAAGGGAGGAGACATTTTAATAAACTGGGAGATGAATGGATAATCCTGAGTTTGAAAAAACACTAAAGAATCAATAACAGGTGACGGAGGAATTAAAAATTACCCCCAGGTGGATATAATCACCGTCATCCCCACACCGTGGGGTAAAAAAACCTGAGTTCGAATGCCGTCAATGGCGCATGGAATTTTTATGGGTCTTTTTCACAACGTGTCTGAGTTAGTTGCTCTCAGGTGAGGGTAGCACGGTTTTTTATCCCGGAAACTCTGATTTTGCTTCCAGCAAACAGCAAATCGACCGAAGAACAGACGTAATTTACAAACACAACATATACGGCGCAATAGGGTATAAGTTGCTGATGCGCCTAAAATACTACAACAGCAACAATTATTAAGTACACCTACCCTTTTCATGAAATGGAACACAGCATGGTATTTAGCACCAGACGCACAAGTATGGTTATCTCAGGAAATTGCAACACTACTTGAGTATATCGTAAATGGTCCAAGAAACAAATACAATCCAGCCAACGGTCAGAAACAGTTCGTTGATGCGAGACACCAAAAGAGGCTGAGGTGTGCAGATAACAAATGCTACAGTCAGTCGGCGCCTCCGTAACCAGGTGGGCAGGAGCAGCAGTGCGTAGCACTCGCTTCTTGATTAGACCGGGGTTCGAGCCCGTGACCACCAAATACGGAGGATGCGGAAAGGTCAGGGAATGACCACCGCATATCCCCGGAGCAATATGGCCTTAGTTGCTAATGCTCCTAAAAACCAAATAACAAACAAACAAACAAACATACAGTCAGTCGAACAACCCAACACAACGGTGGTAACCAAAGAGACATTTCAGAATGCACAACTCGTCGTACCTTGTCACGGCAGAGCCATAGCAGCCGACGATCGAACGCGTCAGAAAAAAACAAGAAGGTATAGTTACAGTGGCTCAGGAATGCCACCATTGGAAAGGGGGAGTGGAGGATTAGAAGAACATTGCCTGTCAACGAATCCCTGTTTCTGCTGTTTCATGCTGATAGCAGGAACAGAATATGACAAAAACAGTATGAGTCCATGGACCTATTCAACCATTATTTTGTCAATAATGCAGGCTGATGTTGGAATAATGGTACGGGGAGTGTTTTCGTAGGTCACATTGGGCCCTCTTGATATAGTGGAGAAGGGTTGGATGCCGCAGGTTATCTGGAAATTGTTTCCTACCTTTTCGGCTGCAGCGTATCCACCTGTGAAAGAGTTCTTCCAACAGGATAATCTCCATGTCACAAAATCAGAATTGTACATAACTGATTCTAGAAACACGAGAGTGAATTCAGCCTAATGTGGTGACTTCCCCACTCACTTTGGCCGCAATCTAATTGAGCACTTGAGTGATGAGGTGGAACGAGCTCTTCGGAGTAATGATCCCCAAACATCCAATTTGTAACGACTAGGGAAGTAATTGAGTCAACATGACCGGCATCCCCGTGACAAGCTTTCTACGCCTCGCTCAGTCCATTTCACGATGATTCAGACTGCTCTGAGGGCCAAAGAGGTTCTACTCGCTAGTAGATCTCCCCTTTATTAAATATAACTAATAAAGTAACTACTCAGTATATTATTACACAGAAATGAAAACAGAAACCGACCATCCAAAACGGAACATTTCGAATAATTTCAATCTCTGCCTTTTTTGAATATTTTAATATTTAATAAAATTAATTTTATTTTAATATTTTAAAAAAATTAATATTTTTTAATGGGTAAGAGACATAAATGAAAGAAAAATGTAGATAGTTGATGACAATAAGAAACTTTGTTTATGTAAACCTTTCTTAGCACAAATAAATATTACATCATTATCATTAAAAAACTAAACCGACTTTCGTTTTCAGTAATATTTCTGTGGAGCTCTTAACACAGCAGCTATGGATGATTTTTTCCACTACTTGGAAAAGGCTGCGTTTGCTTCGATTGACATCGAAGGAATGGAGGAAATATTATAGGCCTCCCCCACCCAACAAACTGCGGCCAAGTTAGTCGGTCCCGGAATGGCAAAGTTCCTCGAGGCTTATTTCAACCAACCCAGCACCCTTACATGGAACATTTTATAGAATCCAGGTCAACCCAATTTACCAAGGAAAGAAAAAGAATATATATATGAGTGGATACCACAAGGGAAGCGAAGACGAGGACGCCCTAGAAAATCATGGAAGGAAGGTGCAATATCAGCTATGAGAGAGAGAAATTTGAAAGTTTAAGATGCCCAAGTCCGGCGACTTTGGAAAATGGGAACGACAAGGCGAAGATCTGTCGTATAAAGTCGAACATAGATAGAAAAAAATATGGAATCTGTGATACCAAAATATTTCCTAGAAAACGTTGTTTATCGATGATGTACAGAAATTGTTAGTGGGAAGGACAAAGAGATAATTACTCTATTGTGTAAATAAAGCCTTGGGTCAGGCTACTTCCTGAGTATTGTATACAGATTTGGACTTCCATTTCAGAAAGAAGTTGGATCTGTT
The DNA here is from genome assembly GCF_048544385.1 of Mastigoproctus giganteus. Lineage (NCBI taxonomy): Eukaryota > Metazoa > Arthropoda > Arachnida > Uropygi > Thelyphonidae > Mastigoproctus > Mastigoproctus giganteus. The sequence continues at coordinate 193,816,779 of NC_143582.1, read as the reverse complement.
GGAAAAGGTTCAGAGAAGAGCAATAAGGTGAGTTATTGACACAAAGAATCATTTTTAGAGAGACACTTCAATTTTGTTGGAAGCAATAACTTGAAACCAGGCGGCTGAGTAAAGACTTGATTGAGGTATTTAGGGCTTTGAAAAGCTTTAATAAATTAAGTAAGGGGAATATCTTTTTTTTTTTTTTTCTTTTGCAGGTTACAGAAACTAGAGATCATGAACTTAAAATAAGGAAGGACAGTTGTAGACTGGATATAAAAAATATCATATTAGACCCCCCCCCATGAATTACGCATACCTCATCTATCCGTGTGTATTATGTTTATAAATTGTGTGTTCTATAGTCGGTGCCACTTTTATTGGATGAAAATCACGAGTTTCCGGATAAAAACCTTGCTATCCTTGTCTGAAGCCGGCTGACTTAACCACGGAGTGAAAAAAATCCCAAAACAGTTCCTCATATCATTAACGGAACTCGAACCCGAGTCTTTTCCGGCTGGAAAACTGTGATTGCAACCACTGTGCTATGTGCGAAGACTGTAAACTTCATATAAGAACATTCCCTGTTAGTCAAAGGGTGCTGGAACAAATTACAGTACACTCTCGATTATCCGTGGTCGGATTGTCCGGTTGCGATTAAAGGGTTCTCTACGATCTACGGAAGTCGAATAACAAAAAGAAATACACAGAATCCATTACAGTTGTTGTTTCTTTACATTTTGTAATGTTCTTGTGGGCGAGATCCTTGTATTTCTCACAAACCGCATTTACAACTTTGCTTTCTGCTTGATAACTTACTTCAATTTTACTGCTGTACGGTTAATTTCAACATTATTCTCAGAGTTTGTTTGAGTTGAGTCCGTGTGCGTCCACTATGTTAAACGGAAGCGAGCTGTTCTTTTAATTGAACAAAATCATAAAATACCAATATAGAAAATAGACTGCTGTTTTTTCGAATCGTTAAAAATATTGATGTTTAATCCACCCAGGTGAAACACCCTATCCTCTCTACAGACAAGACTGCTCTGTCAAAATTAAGTTTAAGCTAACCTGTGATTGGAAGTAATTAAAGCTAATATGTACATCTGTTTAAAAATTAATGAGTCGGGAAAGAAGAAGAAACGAACTGTCATATTAGGGCGACCTGAGTATTGCCTCATCTACCCGTGTGTATTATATTACGTCCATAAATTGCATTTGTCCTCTAGTCGGTTTTCTTGTTTTGATGGACAAAAAACCGGAGTTTTCGAGGTGGAGGGGAACTTTGCCGTCCTCGCCTGAGACCGACTAACTCAGCCCATAAACGTTCCTCGCGTCATTGATAGGATTCAAACTCAGGCGTTTTCCGCCCGAGTAGAAGGGTTTAGGCGCTTCAGCAACTTAGATCATATTGCGTCGTATAGCAGAATCGTCATGGGGAAAAGGTGTCAAAAGGAAGATAAGTGGGCTTTATTTAATATAAATAACACACTGTATTAGTAGAAAAACCTAAAATAAAATTAAAATACGTGTGCTTTATATAAATAAATTTTCTGTTTGCATTGCGGGGAGGCAATAGTGTCAATTCAAAATTATATTGATTACAGTTATCAATGGAAACAAGCACTTAGAGGCGTGTGTAGAATTAACTATAATTTATTTAATTTATTTCTCAGGTGAATATCCAATTCAAAGGTTGCTAGGGTGGTTAATGACAGTAATGAAGGTGAAACATAGAATGTAGTTGTATCATACGCAATTACCAGGAAACTAAATATATCAGAGTAAATATGTATTTAATGCGATTTTCTCGAGAGCAAATGTATAATTTTGAGCAGGTTGAATTTATTTTTTGGCACGAAATAGTTTTATTCTCATATTACTTCAAAAATAATAAGGCAGAATTATTCACCGTCCCTGTTCCCAAGGTCTGTTAGCGGACGTGAAAGTTCCCTTTTCATACGGACCTGAAGGAGCTCTGACCTCTCAAGTAAACAACATACCCGCAACTTTCAGTTAGTTGGGGGGGAGGGGGGAGGCTTGCATTATCCTTTGGTACGGATTTGAAATATTTCAGATGGTCTGGTTATTGGTATCCAGTCTCTCGGGGATATACGTGTGGAGACCTAGTCATCAATGTGATAAACGCGCATATCTGACATATCCCAGTTTACGTTGAGGATGCTTTCAAGATGAGTGCAACGTAAATCGAAGCTTCTATCCCTCACACAAATCAATGGAATAAGGCGAAGATGTGCGCATAGCTTAAAAATTTAAGAATGATATTACTTTCGGGACTTACACAGAGTTTAAATGCTTTCACATAGTTCAATTCCAAGCAGTCAATATGAAATAAAATTAACGTACCGTCCCTGCAATACATAAAAACATTTTATTTGGCCAAGTTTCTTTTTGTTTTCTCCCACAACTCGCAAAAAAATAGAAAGCTTTTTTTATGTCATGCAACATTAAATACTTCAAATTTATTAATCCGTAAAGTTAATATTCGCAGTTTATTTTTTATTGTTGTTTTGTGTTAGCAGAATGAACTACAGCAGCCTGGAAAGCAAGGTGTCGGGAGTTTCAGGTCTTGCTGTGGGTCAGCATAGAACAAGTGAATAAATAGGCTGTGTAAGGGTAACTAAGAGTAAGAACATGTGCATATATACTTGCATGTACACTAATACTAAGAGCACTGTGAATAAACTTGATGAGTTTGAAGTACAGATTAAGTCATCAAATGCAGACATTGTACGGATGGCAGAAATATAGTGGTTATCAATGGGCACTGCTCTTCGCAGACTAATGCTAAAATTATTAGTGGAGTTCCTCAGGGTTCAATGCTTGGCTCATTGTTGTTTTCAATATTTATTAATGATATTGATGGCTTAATGTATATCAGGCTTAATGCCAAAGTTTGAAGGTGAAACAAAGGTTGCTAGGGTGGTAATGACAGTAATGAAGGTATGCTGCTGGAACAAGTTTGGTCAATGGGCTAAGTAATGGCAATTGCAGTTTATCAATGACAAATGAAAGATACTGAATATGGATAGCAGTAATCTCAGAATAACTTATCAATTGTGTATAACTACACTTATGGTAGTAGAAAATGAAAAAAAAAAAAACACCCGGGGTAATGTAATTGTGCAGTCAGATATGAAATTCTCTGAGCAGTGTAGATGTGCTGCCAGGACAGCTCATGGGATTTTGTCAATGATATACAGAAACTTTACTAATAGGGATAAGGATGTGATTATACCTTTGTACAAGTCATGGTTAGGCCCCATCTGGAGTATTGTATGCAGGTCTGGAGACCTCACTTTAGGAAGTATGTAGATCTGCCAACGGGTGTAGAAAAGGACAACCAGACTGGTGAAGTGAACAAAAGATTGCTCTCACCCAGAAAGGCTTCAGTCCTTCAAATTGCAGCGTCTGGAGACTAGGCACCTGCGGGATAATCTGATCGAGGTGTTTAAGGCCTTGAATGGATTGAGTAAGCCGAAGTGAATGGCATTCTTCCCCTTGCCGAGACTACACACATGAGGGACATAAGTTTAAGTTGAAGAAGGATGGTTGCAGGATAGATGTGCGGAAGTTTTCCTTCAGCCAGCGGGTGGTTGATTGTTGTAACAAACTTTCGTTTGTTGTTGTGGAAATGGATGGTTTGAATAAATTCAAGGAAGAACTAGATAAATTCTTATTCTTGGAGAGTATGAATGGGAGAGTATGTAGTGTTTTTTTTTTTTTTTCTTCTTCTTCTTTTTTTTTTTTGTCTGATGCTATATAAGCTTCTTGCTTTCTTGCATAATCTGTCACCACTAATACTAACTTTACTATTATCACGAATTGCCTTGATATTGCGCTACTTTTTAAACAAATGACGTTGCCAAAAGATTAATCTGTCATTTATTTAAAAGATGAGAAAATTCCAAGCATTAGAGACCACTGTCATCTTATGAGGGACTAATATACCCCGAAAAAGCAGTCATAGCGTTCCATCTCTTAAAGAAATGGCAGGTTAACCTTTCGACAATGGTATAAAAGTAATGCAATCCAAGACAACTCTTGGTAAAGGCGACGTTCTTTCTACTGCGAGCACCAGGGAGTGGTCATATACATTATATTGAGAAAAATATCTGGGCAGCAACATGTTTCAAGGAATCTTTTATTAATACAACAGTTAACAATGCATCAGACTTCGACTAATTTTAATAACACCAGGGAGGTATTTTGGTCCTTTCCTTCTTCACTGCAGCAATTAATTCAGCTGCTGATTGCGGGCGAGTTCGCTTGTCCCTGAAGCCTCACATGCCAATTCATGCCAAACGAATTGTCTTGAAGCCGACATGCCAAACTTAACACAACGGGGTTAAGTTTGGAGCTCTGGGCAACCAATGCCTTTAAATAACGCCCATGCCTTTAAATAACACTACTACAGGCAATGCAGTATGACATGATGTACAGTCATGATGAACCAGAAAAAGGGACCCCCTCTCCACACTGCTGTTAGAGTGTAGGAAGGGAGGATATTGTCCAGAATAGTAATGTACATTATTCTGGACAGTATCCGCTCTTGTTCTCCTGACATCCACCAGATCCAAACACGGCGATCAGACAGGAAAATCGTTTGCCGTGATTTGTCAAATCCACAACAGTTTCCAACATTTCAGGTTATGTAACAAGCAAATTGACACTGTGCATGACGTGCTTCGTACGCTGTAGCTCTTTCGTAAATCCGATGCTATGCAACTCCCTAAGTATCGTCCATGTACTTAATTATTATTTTTATTATTATTATCATTAGCCATATGGTGCAAGGAAGCCTGATGCTTATGCTGCACCAGCCAAAAAAAAAAAAAATTTTCTGAGAGAGAGAGAGTAGAAGGGAATCACCAAGAAAAAGAAGAATGATGATATCCAGCTCAGGACCCTGGGTGTGCCAAGCCCATACTCACCAGATGTGAGCCCCTGCATTAGTTCCTGCGGCCTCCCTGGTTGACAGTATTCCACAAGGACTATATTTCGTTGATCTGCTTGCTTTTCGTTGATCAGTTGCTTTTATGCCTATTTTTGAAACTTGACTGGCGAATGTGGCCTTTTTTTTCTAAATCTCAAGCGTCCGAATAATTTTGGCAATACAGTGTATAGAGACCGCAATCTACAGGTGCTAACATATAAAACTATTATCCTTATTGCTATTGTTACTGTAGTTTATATAGCGCGCTATAGTGGAGAGAAATTCAATAGGCGGTTGTAGGTCATTTGATAGCTGCCCTCCTCTCTTATTCTGCACGTCTTTCACCCACGTCATTCATATCGACTGCTTAGGTAAGCAGTACGTTTCGTGGACCAACAGTTTGTTGATAAGGTGTAGAACTGTAGCGTTAATGTTGTGGAATAGCTAGTGACCTTGATCCGCCTATTGACATTCTCTCTCTAATATAGTATCCAAGGAAGTGTTGCGCTCTTTGTATTACAGTACCAGTGCATGGTTATTTACGTAACAATCTGCATGGTGCGGAGGCTAAAAAACGAAACCCGGAATAACTCACAGCGAGGGAACTTTATTATCTCCGTGTAGGTCTTATATCTTGTAATTTATTCCTGTTTTAACAAGCTTTATTGTTTCCGTGAGGGATATTCATCGCTGAACCATTTGTTTTCCCACGTCACCTAAAACTTGATTAACTCTCAATGTTTTTGCATTCTCCGACCCTGTACTTCAAAAGCAGTTCTTTTTTAGCGTTTAACTTGCTGACCCACTTAATTTTCTGTTTGTATTACTGCTTGACGTCATGCACTAACACAAACTCGTCACTCTTTCGAAAACTCCGGTTTTCGTCCATAAAAGTAGACAAACCGACTATAGAATTCATGGCATTACACACAGTGGGAAAATATGAAACTATCTGTTGCGAAGCGTAGGAATAGGCAGATTTGATTCGTGCATCATACCAGTGAGATCATTTATTTATTTAAGTAAATTAAATAGATAATATCAGATATGATGCTTGCTTTAAATTCCTTTAGGTGAGTTTATGGAATCCGCGTATCCTTGAATAAACTGATAATCAAAAGTCACCTTAGGTCAGAAAAGATGAAAAAGCCAACAGTTGGGAAAGATTCAATTGAGAGCAAATCATCCGTAACTTTCTGCTTGAGCGAATTTCTTCTTGCAGGGAGATACATAGTGACATAGCGTTAATTGTCTTACTGCACCGGGGGTCTTCCTCAACTCCGCAGAGAGAGGCATAGTGACATAGTATTTAGGATCAGGCGCCACCGATGGTTTCCCACATCTGCGCTGTATGTACTCTGTGATGGAACGCAGAACTACTAAAAAAGCCAGGAAAAGTGTCGTGTCTGGTTTATGTAGTATTGTGCTTTATTCTGTTGTTATGTCTCTGGCTGCTGGCCACAGGGCCCCAGTGGGTCCCTACGTTGCCCACCACTACCACTGGTAGGTGAGCCAGGATGCCCATTATACTCTGGCTGGTCTCCGTCAGGGTCGCCTGAGCTTTCTGGACGGAGACCAAGAAAAAAAAATATATAGAATTAGAGTGAGTTTAGAGTCAAAAAGGAAGGAATAGGTAGAAATTTGGGAGATGAAGAGGAAGGCATTCCCCAATACAATGGAGTTAACTCCATCAAACGAAGAAAAGGGGTAGGGGTAGAGGTTGAAAGTAACTACGCAAGAGAGCACAGTTTCGACCGCCATCCGGCTAGGTTGTCTTCAGACACTTCAAAGTCAATTTCTGTGGAATGTCAAATCGAGTAGAAGTGTCTAGTACATCAGGGGTGGTCAGGTCCGATGGCTGTACTGGGTGCGGTTGATACAGTGGTCACGTTTCGTGGCCAGGATTCCCGTAGTTCTTGCGTCATTAATCATACTTGGAGTAAGTCATGTCCGTGGTGTAGTCATATTAAGTTACAGGTGTGATCTCAGGTCAGTGGTCTAGGGTAGCTTCATCGGTTAAAGAGCTTTTGGGAAAAACAGGTAAAAGCAGTGTACTCCTCCTGTGAGTTGAGAAGACATTGCTCCTGATTCTTCGGGAGGTATAGAAATATTGCTATGAGCCTGCATCGAAGATCTTCATATGTGATGCAGTCATAAATAAGATGTTCCCATGTCTCTGGTAGTCTACATGTACATAATCGGTCATCCAAGATGCCAAGATCAGTAAGCTTCCCTTTTGTGGGGCCATGACCCGTTAGGAGAAAGGTGACGTGTAGACCGGGAGAGAACCATAGTGAAGATTTCGGGTAAACTTTGTTAATATTTGGAATAAATTTCAGTGTTATACACCCTTCGTGGAGAGGCAATGTGAGATGGAGCGCCATCTTATATGATGAAAATGTGGAGAAGAATTTCTTCTGGCTTTAAAACGCACGCAATTCATAAACTCTTTACACTGACAAGCCGGAGTTACCTTGGTTCTACGGCCAATATGCATGTCGTGCGGGCTGAAAAACCCGGAAAAACTCACGGAGAAAGCCTGCTCCCTCTGCCTAAGAGTGGCTAACTATAGTCTCGACTGAAGAAGCTTTTTAAGAATTCCTCGGGATTCTAAAACTTGTAACCTTCATTGCCATCAGATTCATTTTTTAGCTGTCACCTAGCGGTCTGTTTTGCAATTAATGGTTTTGCGTAATTTCATCATGGTTTGTATCACTCCCACTCGAAACATTTTATTATTTTATTTTTTCCGGCGAATGATTGTTCTATAAACGTATTGAAATGGACCTAGTTATTATGGCTGCCCAGTACAAAAGAACATTGTGTTATTTATTTATTATTTGTGGAAACTAAAAGAAAAACGTAATACCTCCCAGTCCGGCACCAGTATGATATATTACTTGTTTAATATATAGAGCTATGCGACGAAATATTGTGATACAAAGTCATTTATTACAGATAAAATTGGCTGTCAATTTCTTAAATTTGGTTCTTTTTGAAATCCCAAGCTCACTAAAGTGATCAATATTTTTCAGATTTCTTCTAGAATGTTCATAATATTTGTTTCTTTAAATAGCTATTATTTGGGGAAGTGTTTTGGACCTTAAAAACGATGCTATGCTACACTAGAAATATTAGATCTTCTCAGGTGCGAGGAAAATGGATTTCAGGCGTAGTTTGCGCAAAATGCTTATGAGGGGGGGGGGGGGAATGTCCTTACATAAACACTTTGGACTTTGTATAGGACGTAAAGAATCTTCAAACGGCTTTCGAAATTATTTGATCTGAGGATTTTTCTAAGATGAAGTTAATAATAAAATCATACCCCGTCATCAAAACGATCATATTTAACATTTGGCTGTTCATATTATTAATTTATAATGACGTTAATAGGAAACTTAATTCTACCGCATCGGTTTTTTAATATTTATTCAATAATACTCTAATTATATACAGTACTTACCAAATATCAGAGAACTTGTAATTATGAACAAAATATGCATTTATTCACAGTAATTAACAGTTTCGGCCTCCCTTTGGTTTTAACGACTACTTCAATACGATGTAGAAGACTACTGTTTAGAAAGCTGGTGGTGATGATAAAAAAAATTATAACTAAAGCATTGCAAGTTCCATTAGTGAAGATGACAGGATGGCATCGTTCTAATTATGGGTCCCATCTCAAAGTTGCTTACGAATAATTGGGTTGAAGTTGGTTTTTGTGCTGAGGATTACGAATTCCGATGTTATTCTTTTCAAACCATACGTTCATAATCCTTGCTTTGTGATATGGAGTGTAGTTACATTGGAAGGCCATTCATGGTTCTGTGCACTGCGACGAGCGGATCTAGTCTATAGAACGAAAAACATCCTTATACCACGACTCTTCCTCCTCCTCCCCCCCCACTTCACAGTTGGGACTACACGCTCAGATAGTTAGAGCTCTCTAGGGATCCAAGTGTCGACTGCAGCTGTTCATGGCATCATGCTCTCAATGTGTGATGGAAGCACTTACAGATTTGCCTGTGAATGTTTGCAGCTTCTAACTCAGACTGTCTAGGGTTTGATGTCGAGATAAGTTAACCAGCCATCTCAAGGCCCTCGGCTTTTGCCTGTAAGTATTTTACGCCTACCTAGTTGTGTCTTGGATTCATTGTCACTTCTGGACTTTCATTTATTCAGCAAGTTGATATAAGTCGATTCGGAAATGTTTGAGCAGTGCCAAGTAAATACATATTTCCCATATATTATCCAACAATTCCACGCAAATATACGAGGGGATATCAAAGAGTTCGTACCCTGACCTAGATAAAACATCATTAGGAAGATGCCGTTTTTAATATAAGTTGTCTACATATTCAATAATTAAAATGTGAAATTTCATTCCCGTAGGTGATCGTACACCAGAGGTGGAGCCCGGAATCTGAGGAGGGACGCTATGCCTGATAAATGGAATATCGAGCAGTGATCAAGTTCCTGCATTTGCAAGGCAAGAAAGCTCAGGAAATTGACGAAGAAATGAAAGCTGTGTATGGGCAGAATTGTCCATCCTATGGCACTAAAAAGTGGAAACAGGTATTCCAGTGCGGTCGTACAAGTATCTTTGACTAGCCAAGAGAAGGAAGGCCATCAACATCCACAGACAGTGAGATGGTTGCAAAAGTTGAGCTGCTGGTGCTGAGTGACAGACGTGTGACAAGTCATTTCATCGCAAATGCAGTGGGAATTAGTTATGGGTCTGCCCACAGCATTTTACACGATCATCTACACATGGCTAAAGTCTCCCCACAATGGGTTCCAAGATTGCTGACGCCTTTGCAGAAGCAATGTCGAATGCAATGTTCTCGCCAACTGTTGGATTTGTGTAATGCAGATGTTGAGAACTTTTTTGAAAGTTTGGTGACAAATGACGAATTCTGGGTATACCAGTATGATCCGGAGACTAAAGACATGTCAAAACAGTGGCTTTGATTCTTCTCAGGAAGTCATTAATGAAGTGAAGTGGAATCGTGGTTTGAGGCAAAAAGTGCGGACTTCTATGATCAAGGCATTAAACAGCTGATCTATAGATGGGAGAAATGTGTTACTATACATGGAGAGTACATAGAAAAGGATTAAAGTTCCTGTGAAGTTTCACCTTTCTAGGGTTATTATTTCTAGGTAAGGATACGAACTTTTTGATACCCCCTCGTATATTCCCCACATTATCCAACTATTATCTCCTCTCTCTGTAAATGTCTTAGCAATTTTTGATGTGCAAATTGTTCAGCATGGATGTTTGAAATGAATTGCGGGCTAATCGCTGATCGTCTTAAGAGAAATTAGTAGGCCGAAATATTTGCATATTTTGTTCCCAATTTCATCCAATAAGGGAGTATCGTATGACTTTTGGTAGGATAGTGTATTTATGCAATCCTATTTTTCATAATTATTCACCAGATTTTTATTGATTCTTATTAAGAAGAGAAGCGAAAAATATAGTAGGTAACCATCCATATAGCGAAAAATATAGTAGGTAACCATCCATATACAGTGTATGGTCTCTCAAATAAACTTGACAGAAAATATCAGGGTTTGTAACGCTAGAGTTACCCAACTAGGGTTAACTCTAGGGTTACCTACAAAGGTTAATGCTGACTATGGGAAAAATTTCAGGAAGTGGGGTTGGTAATTAAAAAATATATTTCTCACGTTAACAGAAAATTTTAAATTGCGATAACATATAATCAGAGAAGAATACAAAAAACGAAACTATCACAAATCAAAATGAATTCGAACTTATTATGTTAATTTCGTTGTACAAAGCGATATTTAATTTATAAGCCCGAAACGCTGCCACATTTTATTAATTTCTCAGCTTAAAATTTAGGGGAAAATTCAAGCTCCAAAATTTCTCAAAACCTTTTTTTCAAAATTAACTTTCTCTGAAGTTTTGCAATCTCTTATCCAACGTTTTAATTTTCTCTCGAATTCTTCATTACTTCGTGGAGTTGGGCTGACTTTATATTTTATTTTTCCAAAGTCAAAACTGAATTGCATATTCTATTTTAAATATTCTATTCTATTTTTCATATTCTTTATTTATTCCGTTAAGTAAATTTGTTGATCCAAAGAAATTTCCATAAAAGACCGGAAGAAATTTGTCAAAAGACCCTTCACCTTGATCGGAAGAAAATTTCTTGAACCGAAGTCAATGGGTGACAAAAAGAACAAAATATAAAAACGAAGTGCATTTTTAACGATATTGAATTCGATTATGGGATTCAACACTCCCCAAAGTATCTACAAGTTAAGAACACCCGCATTAACTCTCGTTTCCAAATCGAGTTAGTGTTCTATGCGAAACGATATCTCATTTTAAAGTGTTAGAACTCTGTTTTGGGAGTTTTCTGCACCATTAACTGAGCTGGGACAAAAAAAAATTTAACGTCAAGATGCACTACGCTCCGTTGGCATCTCGCACGTCAGTTAGCAACACCATTCCAATATGTATTGTATACTTCCCTGCACTTTGTGACACTCTACACTCCTTTTCGCGTTCATTTTGCCCATAATTCTTAGCGCTCCATGACTAACCATCCTGTGAACTGAGAAAGGAGACAAGATTTTGTTCTTTTCCGTTATCGCACCATTCTTAGGGGGACGTGAAGGAGAAAGACTTCTGCAATATTTTCTTCATCTAGATTGCCTTAAAAATACTCTGTTAGTTATGGCTAATGAGGCTTGAAAACCCCATAAGTTACAAGTCTACCCACATCAGCCAGTTTTGCCATACTCACTGTTGGCACTATGATAAATTCAACTTTGGTAAAAATATTCTGTTGATCGATTTTATTGATCCTACTCTTTTGGCAGGGTACTGTATAAATCCAATTCTCCATCGAGCTGATTGCCACATATTTCAGTTACATTATAAATTTCTATCAATATGTATAGCAATACTGGTTACAGTAAAGCACTTTCAGAGGATAAACTGTTGTGCTATAATCATTGATAATGATGCAATGATAAAAACACTACCCACAATTGTTATCGGTTTATTATAATAAAATAATCTGATAATTACTGGCTCAAGAATACGTGAATGGCTATTAATTTTGTAAGTACTAAAAACAATTGTAATTCTAAAACATTTTAACAAAATGAAGAACTATTTTTATTGATTATCAAAAATTTATTTGTTATATATTATAAGATGCATATGTTCATATTTTAAAATATTTAAATTTTAACAAAATTTATTAAACACTACTGGATCTATCAGTAAAAATAATTATTCGTTTTAAAAGAAATAAAAAGATTTGATAATTTCTTTTATAATTTTTATAAAAAATTTAAATATTTATTATAAGAAGATATTTTATAAAAATGATTAAAATGTTTTTTAATCATATAAATGCTTACAGATAGTTTAGTAAGCTGATTCTGTAGATTTTATAAAAATAAATAAAATAATTAGCTTATAAAATTTTTAAATATATATCCGATTGCTGATGCTGCTGTTAGGCTTAATTTTATGTATACTTTCTAAAATATAAACAGACTTTCTGCATCAGATTTGGTCGGTATTTTTACCATATAAAACATTAATTTATTGACAAATATAGCTAAATATTTGTTGTACTGTATTATAAGAAGCTTATATATTTTACTTTTATTTTCTTAAATTTCAGGGTAGGGAAATATCTCCCATCAGCTTTCCATCCATGAATCTTGCATTAAAAGCAGCTTTTTTTTTGTTTAATTTTTCGTTCCATCATAATCATTAGTGCAGTATACTGAGAGTGTTGAAAATTCTTTAGGAATTAATAGGTTTATTTTAATCACAGCTATAGAGCGCTATGCAGAAAACACTAATGAGACCTGCGCTATTGGAAACAGTTGCGATCGTAGCTGATCAGCTTTATGTCAAAGGATTATGAGACAGGACGGGTATCTGTCACTATGCACTGCACTAACGAATTACTTGTCTTCTTTCTAATCGATACGGTGATAGCAAGTCGCTAGAGGATTCGCCGTAATCGCATGAAAAATGCAGTTTAAACAGCACGTAAATAAGTGCCTGAAATTCTATTCAAATTAGTTATGCACAAATCATTTTATTAACCAATGCTGTTTTCAGCAATATGCTTTGGGTTTATACTGTAATCAAAGTTGATCAGGAGAAACTAAAATTGCTTTTTGGTATAAAACATTATATTCTCCTTATAAATACTATTCTTTTCTTGAAACATTAATTTCGTTTCAGGCAGCCATGCGAGTTGGGAGGAGTGGTGGACATACGATGGGATTTCGGGTAAGTTTTTCCCCCTCCCTTATAAATAAACTTGTTTATTCTTTTACACACATTGGCCAAAAAAAAAAAAACTACGAACCTTTGTATTAAGATAGTCTACAGATAGATGAAATGCAAACAGATACAAAGAAAACTGTGACCTGGGATGAATTATTTGCTTCGTTGAATATAAAGACTGCACAAGGCTGTTCGACTGCTGTAATCTGAATCCAGAATAGGGAAAGCACGTGATAGATCAGACTTTGAAAAAGGTCTTGTCGTGGGTGCATGTTTAGCAGGAGCCAGATTCAAGAAATGAAAGACATAATTGATTTCTCAAAAGAATCCATCTCAAAGGTTTTAATGAGTGGGAAGCAAGCTGTTCTTCCACATCTCAAAGGCGTAAATGTGATAGAAAAAAAAAAAAATACTTCAAAAGGAAGCCGACGTACTCTAAGGAGGATTGTACGGAAAAATAGGACATCCAGTGTGCAGCAAATAATATCTGAATTCAACCAAGCCCAAAACTGCCCTATTTCAACCGTACTTGAAGAAATTAGGTATTGGCAGTCGCCTGTCTACTGGGAAGACACTTGTTTCAGAGATAAACAGAAAAATCCGATTGCAGTGCGTGCCAATAACGTCGTGATTGGAGAGTGGCACAATGGAAGAAAGTTATGTGGTCAGAAGACTCACGAAACACTTTGTTTTGCAGTTATGGTAAGCAGAGTGTCGCGAGAAGCGATGGATCCTACTTGCCTTATAAAACCAACCCACGCATTTGGAGGTGGTCATGGAATGGGGAATGTTTTGTTGGCATGAACTGGGTCCGTTGATACCAGTGAAGGTGTTATCCAGGGGGGGGGGGTACCTGAATTTTGTATCAGATCTACTGCACCCTGTAATGTTTCAATTTTATCTCGAAGGTGATGGCCACTTTACGGATGACAATGCAACAGCGCATCGTGCCAAAATCGTGCAAGGATGGTTCGGAGAACATGACACGGATTTCCACCATCTTTCCTGGCCCCGACATTCACCTGATCTCAATCGTATTGAGAGTGTGTGGGATATGGTGGAGAGAGCCATTCGGCAAGGAAGCCCTCTTCCCTTCAACTTTGTCGCAGCTGGCGATATTTTGCTGGACGAATGGTTACAATTAGATCAAAACGCGCTAAAACACCTTATAAAATCTATGGCACGCCGCACACTTGCTGTTATTCGAAACAAAGGCAGCCCGATTCGATACTCAATAAAGGTTCGTTTTTTTTTTTTTTTTTTTTTGTCCAGTGTGCGTACATTGAAAATGTTAAATTTTGACTTGAGACATATAGTGGGAAGTATTATTGGTCAAGGTGTTTAATTATTCCGTTATATATTTTGAATTATCTTATTTTCATTTAAATTAACCATCATATTCTTCAACGTCGCTCTGTGTACGATGACGGATTCCATATTTATCCCCTTGTTCGCCCCGAAATTGTAAAAAAAAAAAAAAAAACTGTTTTATATTTTTATTCACCGAAGTAAAATTTCTGCAAAAGGTTTTATTTATATTTAAAAATCAAATTAATTCAATTTCTAAATCATATTTTATTTCAGTTAACTTTAAGAGGCCTTATTTAATTTTATTAAAATTAATCGCATTGAAATTCTATAAGCATATTCTTATTTTAATTCAGTAAAATTCTTTCTTTATTTTTTTAAAGCGGACTGATACTGACAATTCGTGGTTGAACAAGGGTGGTCTCTGTTGCATCAGACAAATACATCATTCATTTTACAAAACAACAACAAAAGAAAAAAATCTACTACCGGATACTTCCCGATGGGCACTTCAACCCCAAGTGCTTATTACGCCCTACTTTGAAAAGGAATGCATTTGCTCGCCACTAGTGTAAGGCACCTACTTTATGTGCATGCTTGGTTGTCTAAAGAATGCATAAAAGATAGTTACCTTGTTGACATTAGATGAGCAAGTAGACTCAGGGGAAGATGTTTGTATAGTTGATTTGTATACAGTGGAAAAAGAGCAGCTACTGGTAGTTCCATTAGCCTCGGGCTTTACGCCTTACCCAGAACGTTATCTTGTGAAAAATATTCTAAAAAAGTGCTTGTATAGTTTCGTAAATTATTTAAATTAACTTGTAATATTGCTAACATACTGAATGTTTATTCATTAAGTGAAGCAATTAATAAGTTGGACCTTTGTATATATTTATATATGAAATAAGCATTACAGAGATTAATAAATTTATTTAAATTTATTAAGAGAGCATGGATAATCTCATGTGTGATAATGAACCGATGAACTAATATATTCATGTGTTTTAATGAATTAAAAAACATAACATATCTTGAGCAAATGTGGTGTCATATCTATACAAATTTTTGTTTCCATGAGACAATTTATTATTTTTTTTTCTTTGAAGCGTATGCCGAATAAAATGAAGTGTCACAAAGGATAAAGTGGAATACAGTTCAGTGATTTGGTTCCTCTTTCTGCATGGGAAAACACCCAAAACAATCCACGAAGAAATTATCGCTGTTAATGGAGAAGACTGCGCAGGTTACAGCGTTCTTGCACATTGGTATAAAGAATTCAAATGTGGAAAGAACCCCAATGCATGATGAATAAATCCCAGGACGCCCAGCAACTGCTGTAACAGAAGAGTGCTGCAAAAACAGGCATTAATCCTGGAAGGTCAAACTAGCTGCACACTCCAAATTAGTGTAGGTCTGTGGAGAACATCATCCATAAACAGTTGCATATGAGTAAAGTGTCTGCTAGATGGGTTCCCAGACTTCTGACCCCTTACCAGAAGAAGGAAAGGGCACAACGTGAATATGAAATGTTGATGTGCCAGGAAAAGCAAGAGGAGTTTTTCAGGCTTGTCACCATGGATAAAAATTGGATCCATCACTATGATACCGAAACTAAAATGTCAAAACAATGAAAGCATGCACAATCGCCCGCCCTTCCAAAAAGGCGAAGGTACAATAGTAAAACACCTTACTTGAAAGGTGATACTGTTAGTTTTTTGGGATCAGCATGGTGTAATATTAACAGATTACCTTCAAAAGAGCTGTACTGTGACGGCAAAGTATTATATCAACCTCCTAATTAAGCTTGGTATTAGAAGCAAAAAGGCGGGAAAAGCTGTCAAAAGGTGTGCCCCTGTTCCAGGATACTGCCCCTGCACATTCTTCGAATGCTGCAGTGAGGTGTGCCCATGGATGTGGGTTTTGAATACTGTAT
This sequence comes from Mastigoproctus giganteus, assembly GCF_048544385.1. Lineage (NCBI taxonomy): Eukaryota > Metazoa > Arthropoda > Arachnida > Uropygi > Thelyphonidae > Mastigoproctus > Mastigoproctus giganteus. The sequence goes on along the minus strand of NC_143582.1, from coordinate 193,800,309 downwards.
TGCCTCATCCTGCTTATTTCCCCCCAACCTTGCACCCTTCCTTTTCCTGCCCTGAAGTCCTTTCTTCGTGGAAAACACTTTGCTGCTGATAGCAGCGAGATTTTTGCTGCCGAGCCGTGGTTTGAGGGACAGTCAGAGGACTTTACAAAACTGGCCTGCCAAAGTGTATTGAGAGGTGGCAGAAATGTGTTATTTTGTCCGGTGATTATGTTGAAAAAGTGTAATACATGGTATTTCTTTCAACCTTCTATCATAACTACTGGGTGAATACATATCTTTGTTGTGTGAATTTGTATCAAGTCGACAATTGGCAAGATGCGAAGAAATGGATCAGCTTCATCAACTGGAATGCTACTTTACAACCCAGTAAACTCTTTCGATATCAACTAACAGATATTAAATGGACCTTAAGATCCATTTTTACTCTTTTCGTTTAAGATTTTTCCTTTGAAAAAAAAATTTTTTTTTTAACATATGATTAAACTGTCAATTTCTTTTGAATTTTTATTTTTTTGTCGTAGTTGAACATAAACCGTAAAATTGCTTCATCCGTGCCCTCTTTTGAGTTTCAAAATTAATTTTGGAAACCACTGTGTATATAACTTCCAGACAAAGATGACCGGAGTTGATAATATCGTAGAATATTGCACGCTTTGATAAAGAGTGTGCAATATGCTCTTATTAAATTTTGTCCCCACAATATTTAGAGCATTCTAGTTATCTAATTTCCTTCAAACAACATTGTTACTAGCGGATATGTTCCCTAATAAAATACTCTGTTGCATGCTGCACTTGCCTTTAAGAACAGAGAAAAGAAAACCGCATTTATAGCAGAAAATATACATATAAATATAACATTGGATATTTTATTAGAACTGTTATTGTTTCGCGACATGTTCGACAATTCAGCTACTCCGGATTCGAGCATCAGAAGCTCTCTTATATGTATTAGATAAACTGTCAAGTGTGAAAATTCAGGAAATTGACCCATTAAAAGGTGCAGCCATCAGAGTGTATTACAGGTCTGTGTACTTTATATGTAGATTTGTTTGAAGGATTAGCTGACGCACAGGAAAAGGTGTCTAATGGGCTTTGATGAAGAATAGAGAACTTGGAAAGAATGACAGCTGAGGCAATTAAGAGCGAAATAGGCTATATAATCCCATCTGCATTTATTGTCGTATTTTGTCGTTGCATACCTACGATCACTGCTGTTTATTCTAACGACATGGTCCGGTCAAAGCCTACCCCGAAGGTGTTCGCACGCAGCTCATAAAAATGTAAAATGCCTCTTTACTTGACGTCTCTTAATGTTAGTATAAGTGGCTAAATATCTTTGTGCCAGGAATTTCCTCGTTCTACATAATGTCCCCAGCAACGCATTTCAGCAGCCATAAAAGAAAATGCTCTTTGCTAAACATCCTTCGTTAACAGGTAATTTCTGTAGCGTACATGACTATTGCGCTTTGAAATGGTCACGAGATAATCTCAACTGAGTTCTCAAGATGAAATTATCAGCGACAGTTTCGAAATCCTTAATTGTTATTAAATAATTGCCTCTATGGATAGTCACACTCATTCCTTCAGAAGATGCAAGTTCGATCCTCTACCGTAAATAACTTCGTGAACCAATGTTAAGCCTATAAAAAAGGGGAAGTTTGTAAGACAGCGTGAAGTAGTATGGATGATTTATCGAACAACAGCCTGTAGAAATAGGCAGGTCATAATCCTACTGTATTAAGGCAATTGTAAGACCGCATATAGAATACTGTGTTCAAGTATGGAGACTTCATCTGAAAAAAGACATTGAGTCCCTTGAAAGAGCCCAAACACGGGCAACTCGCATGGTAAGATCGGCAAAGGGCGACCGCTCGAGGAAAGACTTCGACTATGTGGGCTATAGAGCTTAGCAGCTAGGCACCTCAGAAGTGACCTGACTGAGGTTTATAAGGCTCTGAGAGAGAGTAGTAAAATGAATGAAGACGTAATTTTCACTGTTATAGAGAATTCCAGAACTCGTGGGTATAAATTCAAATTACAGGGGCAGAGGTTTAAACTAGATTGCAGGAAGTTTTATTTTAGCCAGCGAGTTGTTGATTGCTGCAACAAGTTGCCTTCACAGGTAGCTGAGGCTGACAGTTTGAAGAAATTCAAAGATCAACTGGATAGTTACCTACATGAGGAGAGAAGCGCATAATTTGTATTTTCTTATCTACTTTTCTTTCTTTTTTTGTCAGTGCAGCAAAAGCCTTTGGCTTCCTTTTATTATATAGCTAATGCTAATACTAATATTAAAAAAAAACTTACTCAGGGTTATATTCCTTCATCATGCTGCACTAATTAAGTTATGACGCTTGTTTCCAAATAATAAAACCTTACTTAATCTTAGCTTTCCATAATTCGGTGTCTACTATGGGTTAACAAGACAACTAGAGAATAGACACGCTCTCCACTCAAAAAGTACCTGACTCTCGGGGAAATAAGCGAGCAGTTTACTATTTTCATTTGGCGATAAAATCCTTTCCTCCTCTCTAGGGGTAAGCTCTGTCACTTTGCAATAACAATGGATGCAAAATAGTTTTTAGATAAACTAATCTTATTCCTAAAAGTTTTCGTAATCCTGTTTTCTGTAAGATGATCATTGGCGGCTGAATTCTGGTGAGCAATTCTCCTCTATAGTTCATCCATAACGGAACGGCTTATCTATAAAGGCGAGTCTCGTGGGCTACAGTTAGACTCAGAATTTGTGTAGAAAACTGGAGATAAACCTGAGATCGCATATTTCGTAAGAATCTTCTGCAAGAATTCTTATAACTTATGATCCCCATATGTTTTATAGAGAATTCTGTGCTGTATTTGAGAGTCTCTTTTATCTAAATAACAGGAAAATAAAATAAAATTCTAATAGAACCTTTTGTTTGTTGTTTAAACAGCTTCACTCCCTAAATGAATCCAGAGTAGATACATTTCTCCCTGCTCCTGGTAGCACTTGTCTGGGGGATCGAAATTTTCCAGACTTTTTTTTTTTTTTCCATTTTAATTTAATTTTTAAAAATTTTGTAATTTGCAGATGTACTGCCTTCCTTTTCTTTACTTTTTGCGAAATAAATATATTCTGTTTGTGTGTGTGTTAAGCGCCAAAGCAACTAAGGCTCTGAGGTATCTATAAATTTGTGTATTTATGGTCGATTTTTCTGTGTTGCTGGATGAAAAACCCGAAATCCCGGAAGGGAGGGAAAAAACCATGAAATCCTCGCCCGAAACTGACTAACTCAGCCACTTTGTGAAAAACCCATAAAACTTTTTCCATTGGGTAAAGTACAAACGAAGTGGTCACTTTGTGATGAAACATAACATGATGCAAACATATCGCGAGATTGTGCAAAATGTTCTTGTGTGTACAGTACAGGCCCAAACACCTGAAAGCCTTGTGGATTAACTCTCACTGGAGAAACTCTAAAAGGGAGAGAGCGCTTTGCTCAACACATCCTGCCCTAGTTAGGAGGAGGATTTTTTTTTTTTTTCTTTATTCATTTGAACGGAGGAGATGTAAGGGTTTTTGCTCGTCTCATTAAGGAAGTCTTAAGGGTTCACATGGAAACAAACAAATTCGAGGAAGAAAAAAGTCGTAAGAATAATACAGGTTAGTGGCATGGATCAAATTACACTTGCGCTCTCTATAATTATTTTATGCAAAGAAAAACGACATTAAAATAAGGCCCATTAATTAAACTGCGACCTACTCTTGGGAAAAATGTGCTTAAGCATCTATTAGAAATATGTCAGGATTGTAAAAAAGCATTAAAATATAAAATTTGATTTCTATATATAATAATGTCAGAAGTACTATAACTAACCTATACCAATTTGAGTTTTTGATTAAGTTTCTGTTAGCCTATAGCAGAGCTAACAGAAACATGGTGTCATCCAGAGATAGGGCAAACATTATTAATAGAATTATCAACTCCTCCTCCTCCTCCCCTTCGACTCTATCTGTCTCTTTATCTCACTCCTGATAAAGGAGAGAAAGATAAAGAGACGGGGAGGGTCGAAGAGGAGGAGAAGGAGGAGTAATACTTCTTATCAAAGGCTCTCTGAAAGCGATTAGAGTGTACCCAGAGTCAGATGAAGTTCAGAAGGATGTTGAGTCTGTGTGATGTCAGATGAGATGACGTACAGTAAACGGAAGGTAATAGTGGGGTATGTTACAGGTCAAATTATTCTGAAGAGTATGAAAAAAATACCTTTAGGTAACGAATGAACAGTCAAGTGTGATCAGTGGCGTAACTATGCCAATGCGGTGCATTGGGGCCCACTGCCCTCTTGCCTGAAACAGAAAAAAAATTTAATTGAGTAAAATATAAGACCTTTAGTTATGTTTATGATAAAATTTACTATGTCTACGAACAATATTTTTTTCACAAGAAGCATGTTTAATGTTAACTAGCTGCACAGCACAAGCGAAACTGCAGTGAATAGAGGTCAAACAGTATTAGCAGAGCTACTGCCTCCAGAGCAATTTTTAAGAATTTGTGACTGCGGGAACCAAAGTCAAATAGGGGCTCACTTATTGAAGGTAGGGGCCCATTTATTAGGGATCATTGTCACTGAGTATAGTATTACTATTGCACATATAATATTTCTGAGTGTTACTGGGAGGATCATGCGGTTGGGCCTGCGGGGACTTTTGCCCCCGCAGTTTATACGTCAAAAAAGTCCATGGTGCAATATTGTATTAAACTCCGATATTGTATTAAAGAAATTAAACCCAACTCGTTGGTCTAGTCAGCTTGCATCTATAATTGCTATAAAATTGAGATTTCCTGATTTACTAATGGCATTAAATAAAATTCTCATACAATCGTCAAAAAGCGATGAAAAGTCGGAAGCCGTCTGGGTTATATTGAAAATTTTGATTTTGTGTTAACCACCGTACTGATAGAAAAAATCTTGTCTAGTATTAATTCAACATCAATGATTTTGCGAAGAAAGAATATGGATATTGGTCATACTCTACAATGAGCATAGAAACATCGTATAAACAAGTGAAAAAATTAAGAAATGAATTTGAAAAGATCATCAAGGAAACATCTATTGCGCAGAAATGGGATATACCTTGTCAATTTGCAAATGAACGGAGGCGATTTGTTAAGAAACATTTTGATGAACTGGCAGAGGACTACAGATTTGAAAATACAGAACTGCTCTTTAAAGTTAAAACTTTTTATTGTGAATTGATTTAGTGACTACCCAACTGCGCAAAAGGTTTAAAAGACAATACAGTTTCTGACTTGTTTGCATTTCTTACTCCAACTCAATTAATCCAAATGGGTGAAAATTCCATTATAAAAAACGCAGAGAAGGTGCAAAAGAAATTTTCAAGTGATTTTTCACAACATTTTCTATCCAATTACTACTTTGCGTAAAGTCGCTAAAAAGTGAAATTGCAAAAATTAAAACTATTCGCGAATTTGCAGAACTAGTCATAGTAAAATACTACTACTGAGTGCTAGTTTTTCGGAAGTGTGCTCCTTATTGATATTATTTTTGACAATTCCGGTTACTGTATCAATCGTCGAACGCTCTTTCTCGAAATTAAAATTAATTAAGAATTAATTGAGAAACATCATGGGGCAACAACGTCTATGAGCACTAGCACTGCTTAGCATAGAAGCGCAAGAAGCTGAAAGAATGGACGTTTCTAAATTAATTAATGATTTTGCCAAATCTAGACGAAAACCATTCTAAATTACGTAAATATATTTCTTTATTTAATTTTCAGAATTTATTTTTCATTTTTGTATTTATAGAATTTAATATTATTTTGGTTTTTATATATTGATTGTATGTATTGCTAAAGATTTTAAATACACGTTTACCGTTGTATTGTTAATTTTTTATTTTTACCAAAACATATATTTTCGAAGACACACTAAACTTTGTATTCGTGCCCACTTTTTCTAGTTACACCACTGAGTGTGATTGCCTCATTATGGGCCATTTCAACCTGCCTCTTATCTAGACTGGAATTGTGGACAGGCAATACGTTACGGAAAAGCAGCTTTTTGAGCCATCTGATTTATTTATGTTATTTATGTCCACATGTCAAAGAAAGTACAAGGAACTCTAATATCCGGAACTGGTTCTCACTTGACGATCGAAAGTGCATAAAAACTTGACAGTGTAGGAATAAATAGCGGATAGTGACCACACTGTCATAAAATGGGTCGTATACAAAGAAATTTCTGTGATCAAAGGAAAAGGGGAGGACTTAAATTTCAAGAGATAAGACTACAGTAGACTGAGGTATTTCTTGGGCTCTATTAACTGAAAAGACAATTATAAACTGCTGGATGCGAGGAAATATTCAAAGGAATCACGCTAGAATCTACAAACGCATTTTTTTTTCCAGTGGAGAAGCTCCATAAAAGAAAGACGTCAAAGTGGATGACGAGAGAGGTTAAGGGATGACGAGGGAGGTTAAATGAGAACAAGAAAGGGCATGGGACATATACATCAGCGACTTAGGATCACACTAAGCTCAGCAGTTGCTTGCTGGTTAATAGCATGCCAACTACCATGAGCGTTAGAAAATTTCGTTCCACAAACCGAATTTTTTTTGTAAACGATTACTGAGTTTGCACTGCTTCTGGGAGCCATAAACGATGATAGTTTAAATTATTTATTAATCTCACGCACTTTAAAGTTAAGAAACTTAGTCAACTGACTAATGCTACCGAGTATGAGCAGTCGTGCTCTGGCGCAGAATGGGCAGCAAATTCATTGTCCAATATCCTATTTAAATTATTCACTGCAAAATCCGCATTTATTATATTTATAAACAATAAAGATTTTATAAATAAATCCAGATAACTGTCAAAAAAGTGCACTTATCATCTGATATATTAAATTGCAATTTTCCCCAGTGCTGCTGATTATGTGTCGTATTCGTATTGTCACTTTATTGTTAATGCTATAATTATAGTTGTGGGGATAATACTGGTCAGTAATCCATATAAAGTGACACATGGTGGCGCCACCATCGCAAGTATTATAACTATTATGTGTTCCACTTTTAGGTTTCTGTCCTCGCGTATTCGGACTGTTGACTTTTTTTTATAGATCGCCTGGAGAAATTAAAAGTACGTGTTTAAAGTTCGTAAGAATTAAACTAAACGTTTTAAGACAGTTTTATGAACTGAGAGAGAGAGAGAGAGAGAGAGAGAGAGAGAGAGAGAGAGAGAGAGAGAGAGAGTGAGTGTTTTACCGGAAGCTGTTTCTGTACCTTATTACTGTACCATTCCCGTAGGAAAAAGGCTTCAATAAAACTTGTATGTCCAATCTATAGCTACTAGAAAACACATCTTTCGTTGCAGTATATAAAGTAGCTGGCGTCTTGCCACGATGTTTTTGAATTCAGTAAAACGCACCGTTTGAAAGAAACGCAAAATTGATTAAAGTTTTACAGCTGGAAAAAGTAAACAGCCGAACTAAATATAATTCTTCTAGAGGTTAGCAATTCAACTGTGTGTTTGTGTGAATGCATTTTATTCGGTATAGTAATTGTCAGTATTACGCCTGATTAACCAGCTACTGGATCATTATTCATTGCTTTCACTTTGTGGCAGTCGCTTTAATCATCGTACTTGGTTTCCAGCCATGTGATTGTTTATATCGCTATTCAAGAGCGATGTTTTGTGCCAATTTCTAAATAATTTTGTGTAGTTAAGCGTCATATTTATATCAGAAAGTCAATCGAAAGGTAATTTCATTTCAGAAGGAAAATTTAATAAGTGGTACACTTAGACACAAACAAAAGTTTTAATCAGATTAAATTTATACAGTATGTGTCATAGTTGAATATTAATGAGGATGAGGGATTTATAGCGTAAATTTCTTAAAACACTAAACGTACAATTATTATTCACTCAAGTTGGACAGATTAGGTAAAAATAAGATCCGATCAATACAAGCAATAACTGCAACTGTTAACTCAGAGAGAGAAGAATTAAAGGAGGCTCAGTTCTTTAAATGCTTTAAATGTTCGCGCAACCATCCAACAGTTACCATGGAAATAAACTACTTTCAACTTTCTCAGTGGGCACACGCAGGATGGCATTCCAAGTGAGCGAAACTTGCACAGATAGGTAGTCTTCTTCTCGTGCAGCAAGAGTGCTGTAGACACATGTTTACAGTGCTAATAAATGAGAAGAATTCCATTTTAGTCTGTTTGTCTAGCGTAGTCATAGTAACAGAATAAGGCCCCGAGCCTCGAGGGGCCTAATGACTAGTCGGTTGACCTGATGTATGTTACCTCAGGGAAACCTTTTCTCCACTTCGGTGTCAAAAGGCTAAGACAATTCGCGGCTGCTATTTGTCAGTCTCCCCAGGTATATGCCTCGTGCAGCTACTTAATGCAGCACCGCGGGATATTTCCATTACTCTTGCCGAAAAACAGAGAGAAAGAATAGTTGCACTCAAAATTGCAGTAACCCCGAAATAGTGACACAATCGCTCAAACGTAGCTATACGTTAGAGAGGAAATTTTTTTGAACTATGCTTAACTACAAGAGCTATCTAAAAAAGTAACCTCCGCCCTCTTAATGAATTTCAGTATTCAAAAGGAACTACTTATATTTCATTTTGTTTTTTAGTCCACCAATTTAGGATAGTTTTCAAGTGGACAATTTTTGGATGGAATTGCCATGCTGAAGTTATTAAACTAAAATCATATATTGTGGAGAAGCCTATAAGTAACCAAACTACTGCTCCGACCGCATAAACCCCAATAAACTTCTGATTTTCAGCGAGATTCGAATCTAATAAAGGTTCTAATAATATCTCTTTTTACCGTAGTATAAGACACTTATCAACTAATAATGTTTTACATATATTTTTTATATTTATGAAAACCAATAATCGCTTATGAAAACCAATAAAGTTAAGCATTATTCAGCTATGGAAGGTGATGAATGGATTTTGGATCTGATGTTTTTACTGATGCAGCTATAAATTTAGTACCTGGATAAAGACGCAGTTATTTTTGTTCCTTGTGAACCAGTTTTTAGCTTAAAGAACAAGTTTAAGGCTTCTATAACGAGAAATGTACAAAACACTTCAATCATTCTTTTCTGCCTCAAAGACAACACCAATCCGTGAATCAGGATATACAAAAACCTTAGCTGAACTCTCCTCCTCCGTTAAACACTCTTGTCGTAATCTCTCATGGAGATCACAATATTATGAAACACATTAAGATATTACAGTCTGCCATGCTGTCTGCAAAGCATCCCACAGTTGTGCCACTATGGTGAATCCACACGTCGCACATCTAGCTGAATCTCATCATACATATATTCGATGGGGTTGAGATCTTGGGAAGTGGTCAGCCAAATGAAGAGGATGAAAATATTCTTCCAAATATTCGGCAACCCATTTCTGCACCCATTAAAAACAATAACGGTTATAGGAAGTAAATTAAAAATCATCTTCATAAGTGTCGCGTTCGTAGCAAGTCAAAGGTGGGTTAGCTATGAAAACATTAAATGAATGTTCGTTGTTCAAACATCATGCAAGAAACAAAGATTCTAATATTATTATTACACTCAGTGGCCATTTTATTAGTTACGCCTATTCTTTTCATGACCACGTAGTACCAACTGTGTGGTACTACACTTAAGGTGGTAGAAAATGAAAAAGACCTGGGAGTAATTGTGCAGTCAGATATGAAGTTTTCTGAGCAATGCAGACAGGCTGCCAGGGCAGGTCATGGGGTTTTGTCAATGATATATAGGAATTTTGCTAGCAGGGAAAAGGAGGTGATTGTCCCTCTGTATAAGGCAATGGTCAGGCCACGCCTTGAGTACTGCGTACAGGTCTGGAGGCCTCATTTTAGGAAGGATGTAGATTTACTTGAGCGTGTACAGAGAAGGGCAACAAGATTGGTGAGGAAAATGAAGGGATCCTCTTACCAAGAGAGGCTTAAGTTCTGCAAATTGCAGTGGCTGGAGACTAGGCACCTGCGCTGTGATTTGATTGAGGTATATAAGGCCTTGAATGGGTTGAGCACGCTGAATTCTGATGGGATCCTTCCACTTGTTCAGATTACGAACCTAAGGGGGCATAAATTCAAATTAAGAAAGGACAGATGATGTAGAATAGATGTGCGGAAATTTGCTTTTAGCCAGCGGGTGGTTAATTGCTGGAACAAACTTCCATCTGTCGTTGTGGAAGTTTATAGGTTGAATAAATTTAAGGACGAACTGGACAGGCATTTGGAGGGAATGGTGTGATTTTTTTTTTTTTTTTTTTTTTTGGCTGATGCTGCATAAGCTCATACACTTGCTTTCTTGCATCACATGCCACTACTACTACTACCACTGAAAACTTCTTCAGTCACATGCTCGTACTATATAAATCAGATGACAGGAAACAGATCGCTGATGCGAGAGGCCAACAAGACTTTGTGTAGGTTAACAGAAAGACTACAGTCAGTCAAATAAAAACATAGTGCGACATACTCGCTGTTAGTCAGTTGTACCTAACCAAGTAGCCATTCAGTGTATACTAACTTCTTTCTAAATGAGATTGTTTTTTATTTTTTAAAACGCGCATAAACTTATTTTAGCGTTACAAAATAATGAGTAAAGAGTAGAAAAATACAAAGCGACAATATTTTTTAATTTATACAAATTTTGCGCACTAAAAGAACTTTAGATAACTTTAAGGAAACAAGCAAATAAACCAGCCTTATTCTTATAAAAGTTGTACAGTTTAGTGTCTGCTGAAGGCAACGTACTCTTTCTACTTTACATACATGGAATATTTAATCAAAGAGGAAGAAGCTCTAGCAATGGGGGGGGGGGGAGACGAAACCAATAAAATCTTCCTTTGAAAATAAGAATAATTATACTTACAGTATAATAATTACAAGCATTATAATATAATTATATTAATAATTATAATTATGAAAACACGAATAATTAATTATAAATATAAAAGTCGGAAAGGTAAGAATCCCCACTTCAAACTTAAACACTAAGAAAATAAGTTTAAAACAGTCGTTTTATAATTTAAAATAAATAAAACTCTAAAGAATGTTTTAAAGCTCTTTTCATTCAATAAAATTTGTAATTTTATATTTGTTTCGGTTCTTAAAAAAATTATTCTTTTATACATACAATTTTTTGTATTGTGCTGTATTACATATAGTGTTATAACGCTGAGTGGACTACAATTAAAGATGCTTAAAAATCGGAATAATAGAAAGAATTAAATATTTTAGCTTTTTTTTCCGGGAAACTCAAAATAAGAAATCCCCTCTTACCCGAGTTTTGCTGGCACAAAATGGCCTTATTTGCCAAACAGCTCCTCTTTAAAGAACCATTCACGAAAGATCCCAACAATATTTGAAAAAGAACCCTTCATTTTTTTTTACTACAAATTTGTATCTCTCAGTTAGGCATTTGACTTGAGGAATTTTCCGTGTCTTGTGTTCATCTATCACGTACTGGTTCATTACTGTAAACCGCTTGGCTTATGACCTACTCGCCGTTGTCCTATACTGGTCACTCCAACGAGCCAGTTCTCTCTCGCTGTGTCTCTATACGCTGATATTAAATTCTCCACATAGTTCAAGATAGGTCTTAAGTGTGTGTGGTATTCCTACGAAGAAAATGAATCTTCATCACGGCCACATTCTTTTAGTCTCTTTAGCGTCACCAGATGTGCCTTCGATTAGCTGAAATGAAACACTACATCAGGCTCCCCATTCTTACTCCTCAAACATGCTTCTAGAATCTACGTTTTGTCAGAAAACTATTTTTTTTTTAATGTTACCATAAAGTTTTCCCATGAAAAAGTTAATTGATGTTAATATCCAATTTCCGATCGAAAGAATTTTAACAAAAATGAGATATTAATTAATTTATTTATTTTTGTAAATATATTGTAGGAAGAGCATTTTATGAGTTACGCAGATGAATAAAGTTGTTACACGTAGAGAAGTAATAATAGGGAGCTGGGGTTGCCTGATATTTTGGGACCTGCCTTACTCCCTTCCTCTGAAGAAGGGAGCAAGGCGGCTCCCGAAACGTCAGCCACTTGTAATATGGTATCCTAGAGGTAAATCACTCTGAGGAATGCTTTGAATAATTTATAAATTATTTTGGCGTTAAACAATTTCTTGGTAAAAACGTTTTATCGATTTTAAGCACATTTTCAGATATATGAATAGAAAAACTGATTGATTACTGCCTAGCTATAGTCTGCCCATAAGTCTGTGGCTCTGTTGTTGAAGGTTTGGCCCAGCTGGACGCGGCCACTGTTTGTCGCTTTGTGGGCCACTCACTAAAGCGGCTGAACGCCAAGCTCTGGTCAGTTATTCCCGTCAATTTGGGTATAAAGGGGAGGGCTCTCCACCTCCTCTATGATAATATCTATATCCCAATCGTGACCTACACGGCCTGAGCTTGGGGAGGGAAAGCCACTGACAGTGCAGTTCGCAAGTTCCCTCTTTCTACGCAAAGATTCGCTCTTCAGGGCATCACCAGAGCCTCTAATGTTCACAATTGAATCTTTATGTGTGTGTTGGCAGGGAAACCGGCTGGTGGAGAGGTCTTTCTTACGGGACGCCTTGTAGGAAGGGGGTTCGGGTTCTAGAGAAATTTTGGGCTTCCAGTCTTGCTCAGTTGAGCGGCTGATGGCCTGGATTTGTTATCTGAACGGAGGCATATCCGTGATCAATTGTATACCATTTTCAAGCTCAATGGGCAAATTCTGAGAAAGGAAGGCTGCTAACCAGAGGCTTCAGCCATGGTTGCAGTTTGGGCTGTCGGCCTACTGCGTTCTGACTGGACATTGCTTGAGGCCCACGCTGTTTCAGCTGGGCTTGGCCGATTCACATTTATGCTGTTGTGCAGAGCCGGAGACCAGTCTCCACATCACGCTGCGCTGTCCACAGTATTTGGACTTGCGTGTTCTGCTGGAGAGAGTGATGCTCGCTCTGAATGAGGACACTCTAACTGACCTATTTGCAACTAGAGAGTTCTTCTCTATGTTTTGCAATTTTATTAAAGATATCTTCTGGAGAAGATTTAGATTGTGGTAGTAGTGACTTACCTCCTCGTGGTGGGGAAAGTAACCCGTGGTGAGGGTGTTATTACCTATCCGCCACGAGGCTAAATGGTCGATATTTAATATCTTATTTTATTTGTTTATTTGAGTTAACTCGAGTGGGGTTGTTGTTATGTTGTTAATTCTAACTAACCAACTAGTTGTTAGTGCAGTTTATGATACAACATGCAGATAAGAATAAGTGACCTATGGACGAAAGTCTCGGTGGCGACTTGATGATTACTCGCTCAAATGACAAATGCCTAACTATAGTATTCGGGGAAGGCGATTAAAGTATCCCAGAAGTCAAAAGTTTGAATCCAAACATGGCTTTGCCTTCCCCTAAATAAAAGCGATTCCAAATTTTATTTTGATAGTTGCTATGGTATCTGACTAGATATAGAACAGAATATAATCAAGTAACAATACAGGGAGAATATTTCATCCACTACAAACGAAGTTTGTAGTGGATGAAATATGGACTGTACAAGAGTGGAAGCATATGGACTGTACAAGACATATTTTTGATATCATAAATTCCACGGGCATTTCAGCCGAGTATGAGGTGATTAAATGAGTTAAGAGGGACCTATAAGAGGAGACAATAATAGGTCCTATAACTGGTCTCAGAGTCTGAATCCCAAAATTCACTTCGGCTGATGCGATTGTAAACTAGGAATGGCATCAAATTTCAGTTGAATGCCACCGTGAACTGGCCGAAAACCACCCATGAATGCTGTCACTGCAATCCTATATCTGAATTATAGGTGGTCAAAGGAGGTTTGCTCGAAGTTTATGTTGACTGTGTTTTTAAAAAAAGGTTGGGAAGCACTGTTCTAAGTTTTTTTCTTTATTTTTGCGGAAAGTGGAAGTCATTCTTAAATTAACAAATAAGTCTAATGAACAATTAGAGGCCACTCTAAGATATTCTACATTTGGAGAAATACAATGAGAGTGATTTTGTGTAAGGTGGAGTAGTGATAAAATTATTAATATTGTATAAAGTGATGTAGATTTTCATAATCTACGAGTAAGCGCCTATTATGACTGACTTAAATTAATTTTAAAAATTTCTCACAGTAGCATGATCCCAGAACTAAGAAAAATTCAAACCAGACAATCCCCATTATAAGCAAGTATAATGAAATAAAAGTAACTTTACGGACTTTTTTTATATATATTTATTAAAAATAGTATCTGACTGACACCCTCCTAGCCCACTGGCTGTTCAGGGGGTGAACCTAAGGTGAATAAACAGATGATGATAATAATAATAATAATAGTACGACACTATACGAAAGTATTGTTCATAATGAACCAGCGAGGTACTGATACTACGGCCAAAATTATTTTGTCGATGGCAAAGACACTTCAAGTGCCACCAAGTGAGATTTATGGTGGTCCGGTTTTCCACTCGAATAATGTCAAGTGGGATGTTTTCCCATATTGAGGTTGACAGGTGAACTGGTTCTGCGATCGTTGAGTACACGTGAAGCAATCACACCTGTGAAAGGAGAATGAATGTGCGTCAAATAATCCCGTTACGAGTGAGCACATGTCTCGTTCATCATATTCAGGTTGGTTGAGGTATTCCAGCTATGTTCAGAATTTTAAGCCTTCTGTATGTTTGAAATCACTTTAATTTTTCAAGTGCAATAGGTTGAAACATCGCATCTTCCTTTAATATAAGTAAATGAAGAGTTTCCATTACCTTGCTTTCTTAAATCAGCATTTAATCATCTTACGTAGACGTATATTGCCCTACGATTAATATCCGGACACCAGCATATCTACATATAATCTATATTAAGAAAAAAAAAAAATAAAATAAGCTGTAACCTTTAGCCTTTATGACGGCCTCTAATCTCCGTCGAATACTCTCCACCACTTTTTGTAAATGTCCTCCCACACTTTCCGCATTCAGCCTTTAAAGCTGCGACCAGAATCAACTCTGTTTTTTGGGCAGTCTCTCCTCACACGCACCCGAAGATTCAATTCATCGGAGAGTTCTCTTTAGGATTGAGGTCAGCACTGGGCTAGCCAGTCCTACTTTTCGACGCTTGTGTCCTCAAACCAGTCTGTCAAAACACGAGCAGTACGACATGGAGCGTTTTACTGCTGATACAGGTATAGCTTTCTCCGACGTGGTACAACTTAGGTAATGCATTATCCAGGACGTCTAGGCAGACCTCAGTATTCATGGTTTTGTTCAAAACAAAAAATAGACCCACACCAAAAATGAAAATCAGCCCCTGACAAGGGATTAAACCTCTATGCTATTACCGTAGCCTAGTGGTCAGGTGCGCGGGTGCACGTGCCTTGAGTGACGGGGGTTCAAGCCCGTGACTGCTGAATACGGTGCTGTTTCTTGTATTCTGTCTATCGAACAGTCCATGCTAAGAGTCCTTCGTAATAGCAGAGAGGTTTAATCATTTGTCACTCGTTTGTAGAAGGCTGGGTTTGAGTCCCATCGATACTGGAGGAATTCTTAAAGGCCTTTTCAACCGGGACTGTAGTTACCCAATCTCAAGGGGGGGGGTGCGATTTTCCCGATGAGTTATACCAGGTATTTCAACAGGTCCTTAAATCCATTCGCTGTAGTTGAATACTACAAATTTGAATGGACTTTCACTTTGAGGAGTGCCATTATAAAGAAAAAAAGATCTCAGTACTTCGAGTCAACTCTCATCGGATTCCTTTGCTAATTGCATTGTAAGAATTACTTGCGGGCGATGCTTAGTAGGTTTCGTTACATGAAGTGAATTGCGGCCTGTGAAGTATCTCTTTAAATAAATAAGTAATTTGAGGATTTCCTTGCAGAAGCTGACTAGAAAGTTAGGAGACGGCATGTCTTTAAAATTGGATCTTGGAAAAATAATCCGAGTTCCAGACGCCTACGGTCTGTTTCCTAAATTCGCTAGTAATTGCCTTTGTTGATTTGATAGTACCAACAGTGAACGAAGTCTAATTGGCTTAATTCATGCTGATAGCATAGCAACGATCGAAATGCGAAAATTTATTTAGATCGCCTGTATGCTTCATAGAAATGAATTCTGTATAGATGAGTCTAAAGGTCAGTACTGACTTCCGTTTCGAATACTGGCATGGTAACAAATTAAATTTGCTCTAGCCAAATGGAATGATGAAAAATATTTTACGGTTGCAACCCCTTGCTTTAATAAGTTCGCTGTTAATTTGATAAGCTTTAAGCGAACAGTTACCTCTCGGTCTAATAACTGTCTACAATGGAGGGTCCATCTCAACTCCGTGTGCGAATTATTTCACCTGGTGAGATTCAGAGAAGCTATTTAAGATGTTTACGTAAAGCAGACATAGAGATGCAGGGAACTAAACTAAAGGTAACAATAAAATATTCCAGACTCAGATGAAATACTCATGTTTCTTTTGTCATGAGAATTTTGAAGAAAATGAGTGAAATCCGCCTCAAGTTTAATCCACCCTTCAGTCACTTTAAGTATTTCTGTTGACGTATGTTCAAATTAACATTCTTACATTTCAATAAAAGAACTTAATCTTCTCCACAAATGGCAAATTAGTGTCGCTTACTGTATTTCTTATTCATAACACGCATGTTTTGTACTACAATTGCGTTGAGTTTGTTTAAAATTCTTGCAGAATTTAAACTTTATGTCCCCACTTTTTATTTTAAACTTTAGACATTATTTGCAGTCGCTCTTGGGCCTTTCTTGTCAGTGAACCAAGATCTAATTTTCTATGCACACGACATGAAATTCTTCATTGCTTCTGAAGATTTGGACCCTATTAAAGCGTCGCAGATTAAGAATGAAATGTCTTCAACCGACTAGACATCAACCCCGATAAACCCATACAGATGACGTTCTCTAGCCTGCATGTTTTCCAACTAATCCAATAGTCCTCTATAACGATCTACAAATTGATCCGGAAAAGCTTTGCTCGAACAAGAGCTAGAGAACCAACACCTCATCAGCAGTGGGGCATTAGCCTTGAACTACGCAGAGAGTGACAATTCACTTGAACAATACGTCCCTTGATCACATGTACTAGTCTTCGGGATGTTCAGGCACTGTAAAACTAAAAGCAAAAATTCATTTTTCTCAAAATTTCACTTGTGTTGAGGTATCCCCCTGACTTTTCTCGCGTTCCTCTAGGAGCACGCGTACCACCGGTTGAGAGAAACTGCCACAATCATCAGTCCTAGATTCCAACTTCGAGTTTCAGAGCTTCTGCCCAATTTAAGCATGATTTACTCGAGCGTTTTTTACTATTTCTTTTTCCTGGAGCGCTTTTTCTATCCATTATTTGCCTTGTTATCAGGCAGACTTTACATGCCAAAAGGTTCGAGGTAGCACCCGATTCCTTCCTTTTATAGAACTACAGGAGTTAGACTTGGTGGGGGGGAATAAATGTTTGTTCGCTGGTTGCCATAGTGTAGGGCTATAGGCGCTCAACTGCCCTGTTTGCTGAGTCGAAGGGTTATCTAAACACTGCGCTCTATTTCGTCTGCTTTTGTCTTGTATTTGCCCTGAAGAGACGAAATCTAATCCTTTTATTTCTTTCCAGGTATATCCAATTTGCCTTTATACAGTTACAGGGAACTTTCATTAATATTAGTATTAGTTGGAATTAATATTTTACTTTCTCTCAGTCCTTTGCAAATTTTTGTGCTAGACTAAGCAGGCAAAAGAGTCTCAGCAGACATTTTTGGGTTTCTACTTTTGCAATCTGTCACAGTCAAGCTGAACTGGATCACTAAATCAGAGTATTTGGCGACTTCATAACTACTTTTTCAAAAAAAAATTTTCATTGCTGTTCATTATGAACTTCTAGGCCGTCTAATTTATTTCTTTTCAAGTTGGTGCAACAACTTTACTCAGTTTTAGGTATTCTGACACTCAACCTCAAGGAGTTTTATATTCACTTAGGATGTTGATTTTCTGAGCTGTTTAAACTTGGAAATACAGTATTGTAAAGGTGTTAATACAGAAAAAAAAACCCAATTTGTTGATAAGCATCATTAATTTCTTCATTGTAATTAGCTACTTGGTGACCTACTCATGTATTTTTCACCAGAAAACTTTATGAACGAGCTCAACAATAAATCGATAATGCTAGGAAAGGTCAGTGGAACAAGGGTCGGCAAAGAACACGCTGGCTCGACACTGGCATGAAGGATTTGGAAAAAGCTGTTGAAGACCGGACAGCATGGAGGCAGCTCGACTGATTAAATCTCCAAAGGTTGGCCCCCGACTGAACGCACCACCAGAACAATTAGCTGCTATTCGCTTAAAGGCTAAACCATTAAGATAACAATCAGTTAATATATAAATATATTATATTAAATAACTAAAGGTGTATTTAAAAATTGTTATTAAAATCAGTCTAATTAGGAAAAAATTTAGTTCCATGTGTAAATTACTGCTAAAAACGTTTTTATTTTTAAATAAAATGTAAACAGAACTTTTTATCTTGCAATTATAGCCTTCACTTAAAGGAAAAATCACCGGACTTGTTTACCTATATTATTGATAGTTTATTATTATTATTATTATTGATAGTATTAAGCGGCTGCCTCATTTCAGTGCTTCCTACGTCTTTTATCCGAACAGTATTAAGCATATTTGACTGACTCATATTATAAATGTTAAATTTATGTGTGTGTGTATATATATATATATATCTAAATGAACTGTGTTCTCATTAATTTCCGCGAAATCAGCGTATGAATTCTACCCTAAACATCCATCTCAGTTCTGCGTGTGAACTATTTCATATGGTGAGATACAAACACTTGACACGCTACGCTGCGAAATTACAGTGCACAAATTATGCGCCTACTAAAGTAGTTCTGTAAGCATTTCCTTGGGCTGTTTGTATAAGACTAGATCTATAATTCACGAGTTCTTTTTTTCCCCATTTCTATCATATGAACAATGAAGTGTATAATGCTGTTACGACTAGTCACTTATAACAGCGCTTTACCAGTCAATTTAATGTAGCTGAATATCAATACTCCGAGAAGTACGTATTTCACGTGCTTAACTCAGAAATTGCTCAAATCTTATCGATAGACATAATTCGATAAGACTATTACTTTTATCTTAAAGTCTCCAGCTTTTAAGATACACTAAAAAAAAAAACAACAAAGTATCAATACTAAGTATACCGGGCGAATTGTGTTTCTTGTCTAGGGAGTCTATAAAATATATTTATAAATTAAACTTACGTCAAAGTTTCATTTCGATAAAATCCTGCGTATGGAATTACTTTGTTAAACAATTTGAGGACAAAGTTGTACTAAAGGATCTTTCTAAACAATGTCCAGTATCAGAAGCCGATTTTCATCCAATATTCATTAATTACTTAACTAAGAGTTAGTTCAATAGCTGTACTATTTGGTAAATATACTGTTAGTGTATATAGCTGGTAGATTCCTATCATTGTAAAGACTGAGTCAGCTAACGATGGTCAGAAATGCACTGCGCTGAAGGATTCTTTCGTGATGCCAATCACCGATAAGCTTGGAAATCGCTTTGACCTAATCCTCTGCGTTAAGTGTAGGTATAAAGCTAATCAGGCTCACGAGTAAGTATGGAGTTAGTGTGCTTTCAGTAATCAACTGGTGATGTCACAGACTCACGTGTTCAGTTTGCGCCAATGAGAATGAAAACATTACTGAAGTATTTTTTTCCCCAGCAATTTGTTTTGGTTTCAAAATACTGTAGTCATGGTTTTAGGGAATGCTGCAATCTTTCTTTGAAAGCTAAAAATTTACCATTTTTTGGTTCTTTAAAATAAGACAATAAGAAAATTCGATTAATCAAATTTTACATAATGAATGGCCATTGCCGACAAATATTTTATGAAAAATAAACAGAGTTCAGTTTTGGGAGACTTTATATGATCTTTTATTATTCAATTTTCCTTAATCTCTAAGACTGAGCTCGAAAATCATCACGCAACTGAACGAATTTTTAATTCGAAGAAGACTCTTTTTTTTAGGCTTAGGTTGCAAAAAACAAAACAAAACAAAACTGGATTTATTTAAAACAAATATGATAAATATAACGGTGTAGTTTAAAATATAATTTCAATGGAGATTTTTATTTTACTAGTGCTCATGTCCAAGATCTAGTAAACATTTAAAATTAATGGGCAATCATTTTAAACGTTTCGAATTGCGACAATACTGATAGGTGCTCACATCCAACCTTGATTTAGCAAAAACAAAAACAAAGAATTTAGAAAAATGTCTTGTTTTTGTTGCAAAATAAGACGTTTAATAACTACACCAGCACTTCATTGTCTGTTTATTTGAAGTATTTGATGTTTACTTGAAGTAGTGCAATATCAAGGTGGAGTATGCGATACCCATGTCATTACAGGGTGCCTATATTTTTTATTTCGAATACAAAACTTTTTGAGCTGAGAACAAGAGAAGGATATGTTTCACTATCATTCAGAATTTCTAAGGTCCCTCTGCAGAACCCCAGGGATCTGCGAAATACACTTTGAAAACTACTGCTATTGGAAGTTATGAAGCTTGCATGCTTCTTAATTAATCAGCATTCAAATATTGTCGAAACCTCCAAAAATAGAGGTTTGGAATGTTCGGTTTTCCGATCATATCAAAGCATCTTTTCCAGTCATTTGCTGAAGAAATGGCTGAAAAAGATGCTTTGCGATCAGATGGAGCATTCAGACTGGATTATGAAGATTTCGTCAATATGAACTTTTATCTAGAATTCTTGATGCCTCATAGCCTTAGCTGCTTTGGCGCTAAACACACACGCACAAACACACACTTGGTCTTTGCTAAAGTAAACACGAGTAGGAGCAATAATGACGTAAGAACAAGCTATACAAGGTTTGATGAAAAGAGTTCGGTGAATTTTGTAAAATAAAATGAATTCTTTCATTGATAAATGTTCACATCGTTAATATTCATCAGTGTGATCTTCTGCAGCCACACACTTGTTGCATCGTGATAGTCACTATTTATTATTATTTTTAGGCTACCCGAATAATTAAATTTATCTGCCGTGCTGTGTGCCTGTTAATTGCCTATTCTATGGTCGATTTGCTGGACGAAAACTCCCAGTTTTTGGGGGTGAAACATTGCTATCTACGTCTGAAACCGACTAACTCAGTCACGGAGTGAAAAAAGCCCATTATAGTTCCTCGCGTCATCGATGGGATTCGAACCCGTGCCTTTTCCACCCGATGTTGGGAGGACGGTGATGATACCACTGTGCTACCAGCGCAGACTTCGTGATAATCACTGCTCAAAGGACCCTTGTGGATAGCACAGTTGGTATTATCACTGTCCTCCCCAAAACTGGGTGGAAAAGACCTAAGTTCAAACCCCACCAGTGACACGAAGAATGGGTCCAAAAGTCCCATGGTGGCAAATCATGAGAATAAAGTGAGTTATGGAAATGTTTCGTAAACAGCATACAAAAAAAAGTGTAATGAAGTTCTTGCAGCTGTTAATATTAGTTGATGTGATGTCATTTAGGAATCATATTAGATCCAAAAGGATACTATTCATTTATAAGGAATTCCAACATGCAGGTGAGCTGTACCTACAAAGGCACTAGCACTTTTTGAGCATCCTTTAGAAGCGGTAAAGGATGCAAAACATCACAAGTGTTATGCTTCATAGCCTTAGTGAGAAGGTGGAATAGTATTGAGTATAATTCATACTGCGACCAAAGAAGACGCTCACTGCCGAACGATACTTTCAACGTTTGGCTTGTTTAAGACGGTAGTTTCAAACTTTTCCGTTTAGCGATACTCTTCTCCCCTGCTCCAAGAGAAACCTTTGTTCTTGAAATTCATCTTTCTAAAATCAAGGTTTTTAAGTATACTGAAACTGGATGCAAAGAAAACTGGTTTCAATATACTCGATATTTATGCTTTTAAAAATTTACGTGGAGTAAAGTGTATTTTAACCAGTTATTAGAATTAGTTATTTCCTACGAATGCCTTTCTCTCAATAAATTAATTTTTAGCACAATTTTATTTTAAGACAGTCAAAAATTGCAATCAGAAAAGCAAGCCTTCGATCACGGTGGGAGAAGGTAAACTGAGACTCAAACTTTGAAAAAGCACTGGTTTAAGCATTGGGCGAGATGAACGGTTTCAGCTAGCGCGCTCCCGAGCCATTTCCGGTTCCGGTGCATAAATGGGAAATTCCGGCCTTGCTCTCGAGGAACCATGTGATGTATGCCCCGAAAGCTACAGTTGTTACGGTATTTTATTAATTGATTTTATCGCTTTTATTATCATATTTTATATATTTTATTGTAAATTAAATCACATCAGTTTTATTTCATTTCATTTTATACGCCCGTATTTTATTTTATTTTATGGTAAATAAAGTGTTTTAGTTGCAAGATTGGTATTTATTTTTAATTCTGGCTGGTGTAAAAATCTAATTTGTTTAGCACTGGTTTAAATCAAGCTTTAATTGTAAAACCGTTTCGCCATAATGACATCAAACTGCAGATTGCAAGAATCATGCAAATACTGTGATTTGCAGTGGGAGGTTCTGATTCACCCATAATTTTCACAACTTGCGCCATCCGACTATCACTTGTTTATATTTTGTTAGCACTTCTTAGAAGTACCATTCTGATGAGATAAAAGCTGAACAAGGATGGCTTTTTTTACCCTTTCAAAACCTGTCAAATTGTAGTGTCTGTAGGGGTATCCAAAATTTAGTAAAAGTAAGGATGTAATGATAAGGATTTGGGGCGGGGGGTGGGATGAACAAGAATTCTATTCTTCAGTGACGTTATCATCAAGTTTATATTAGTTAAATTTATTAAATCATACAAATGTTAACTTTTATTAAATAACTCAAGGGCCAAAAAATTAGAAACCTTTATTCGGTATCTAGTAGGACCACTTTCGCCCAATTACTTGCAGCCCATACACGTCATGGTGTGGATTCCTGTAGGTGCCTGAGGGGATGTAGCTGCAGATTTTACTACTCTTCCATCAGAATATTGGTCAGCTGCTGTATTGTGATCGGCAGAAAACTAAGAAGCCGAATTGCCTATTCCAACGTATCCCAGACATTCTTAATTGGATTCAGATCTGGAGAATTAGGCAGCCGCGGTAGACGTTGGAAATCTTGGGAATATTCCTCGAACCATTGTGTCTGTACACAATTTTTGCACGGTGGATAGTTACGAGGCAGTCTGGATGCATGGCTTAGCATTAGCATTAGCATTAGTAGAGGCATTTGATGCAAGAAAGCAAGCTTATGCAGCATCAGCCAAAAAAAAAAAAAAAAAAACCCACTTCCACTTCACCCCTCTGTTCGTTCAAAATACCTGTCCAGCTGAGCCTTAAACTTATTTAGGCTATCAACCTCCACCACAAGGGATGGCAGTCTGTTCCACCAACCAACCACCCGCTGGCTAAAGGCAAATTTCCGCACGTCTATCCTACATCTGTCTTTCCTCAATTTGAATTTATGCCCTCTCAGGTGATTTTTCTGGGCTAGAGGAAGAATCCCATCAGCATTGAGCATGCTTAAACCATTCAAGGCTTTATACACCTCTATCAGATCACCTCGCTGGTGCCTAGTCTCCAGACACTGTAATTTGCAAAACTTAAGCCTTTCTTCGTAAGAGCACCCCTTTGTTCCATTCACTAATCTTGTTGCCCTTCTCTGTACTCGTTCCAGCAGCTCTACATCCTTCTTGAAATGAGGCCTCCAGACCTGTATACAGTACTCTAGGTGTGGCCTGACCATTGCCTTATACAATGGAATAATCACCTCCTTATCCCTGCTGGAAAAATTCCTGTATATCATTGACAATACTCCATGAGCTACTCTTGCAGCCCGTCTGCACTGCTCAGAGAACTTCATATCTGCCTGCACAATCACCCCCAAGTCCCTTTCATTCTCTACCACTGTCAGTGTAGTACCACAGAGTTGATACGTTGCTCTGGGGTTGCTGTTTCCCATGTGTAGTACTTTACATTTGTCAATGTTAAACTTCATTTGCCACCTCTCAGCCCATCTGCTCAACCTTTCCAGATCCTGTTGCAGCAGCATAGTGTCAGTAGTGTCCTTGACAACCCTGCCAACCTTTGTATCATCTGCAAACTTGGACATTAAGCTTGATATACCATCATCAATATCATTTATAAATACAGAAAACAATAATGGACCCAACACTGAGCCCTGAGGGACTCCACTAATAACATTAGTCCACGATGAGCAGTGTCCATTGATTACCACTCTCTGTCTTCTCCCCCTCAACCACCCCTTTATCCATAGCAGCAATTTGCCTCCAATGTCACACTGCTCCAATTTGTGTAGCAGTCTTCCATGTGCAACAGTATCAAAAGCCTTTCTAAGATCCAAGTATATAATATCAAAGTTATTCCCTGCATCCAGTTCTTTTGTGACTGCATCATAGTATCCAATCAAGTTGGTCAGGCAAGACTTCCCCTTAACAAAACCATGCTGTGTCTGAGCTATAACTGAAGTCTTGTCTAAATGATCCTGCAGTGCTTCTTTAACCAGTGCCTCCATTAATTTTCCTGGAACAGAAGTTAAGCTCACAGGTCTATAATTACTTGTGTCAGCCTTTGATCCTCCTTTGTGAATTGGGGTCACATTTGCACATTTCCAGTCTGTGGGTACCTCCCCTGAGTCCAAGGAAGCTCTCATAATTATAGCTAAGGGTTTGTTTACTTCCTTTGCTGCCTCCTTTAATATAACTGGATAGATCCCATCCACCCCGGGTGCCTTTCTTGTGTTTATCTTCAACAGTTTCTCCTCCATTTTACTCCCAGTTATTTCAAGATTCTGTAGCTTACTGCTAGAGTTGAATACACCTCTGGCATTCCCCTTGCTGAATAACTCCTCATGTGTGAATGTCGATGCAAAATATTCATTTAGTTTGTTAGCTACCTGAGCAGGATCATCAACAGTTGACCCATCAATATCAAGTGGACCAATCTGATTCATCCCCTTCCTTCTAGAGTTTACATAAGTAAAGAACTCTTTGCTGTTTTTCTTTGCATCCCTTGCCAAGGATTTCTCGTAATCTGCCTTCGCCTGCCTAACCTCCTTTGTAACTTGGTTGCATATCAACTTGTATCTATCATACGCTTCTGTGTCATGTGTTAATTTGTAAGTATCCCATGCATTTTTCTTCTCTGCCATATGCCTCATTAGTTCATCTGACATCCATTTTGGCCTAAACCTTGAACAATATTTCTTAGTTGGTATGTAAAGCCTAGTAGCTTCCAAGATAAGTTCTTTGAATGCTTCCCATTTTGAATTTGCTGTTGGTAACATCATCAGTTGGTCCCACTGTATAGAATTTAAATACTGTCTCAGTCCATCGTAGTCGCCTTTATGGAAGCAATAACCCTTCCCTTTACCCCTAATGGTAGTTACCTCTTTCAGTAACTCCCACTTCAGCACACTGTGATCACTGCCACCTAGTTGTTCATTTATCTGCAGATTCGTAATGCATGAAGAATCACTGCTGATAATCAAATCAAGAGTATTACTCCCTCTAGTTGCCTCCCGAACATGCTGATGTAGAAAACAATCATCCAATAAATCCACAAAAGCCCTGCTAGTGTGTGAGTAACCAGCCCCCAAATTCCAGTCAATATCTGGGAAATTAAAATCTCCCATTATAAGGTTCACAAAATAGCTTCATGAGGTTCACAAAAAGTAAATCGATATTCGTCAGACCACATGATCTTTTCCCACTGTTCAGTCCTGTCTTGGCGTTGAACCCTCGGTCGAACCTTCGATTTATTTATTATGTATTTATTTTTTGACAGAAAGAAGTGTCTTTTATAGCATACGACTACCAAATTACAGATTCTTCAAATCCTGCTACATAGTTTGGTTGGAAATGGATCTTTCTTTGCTTAAATTGAATATTTTAGTCATTTTCTGCACGCTGGACTTTCAATTCTGACGAATAGTTCGCATTAAATTCTCTGGGGTCTCGTTCTTGGAGTACTCACTTTCTACTGCATTTCTTTCTTTTAGAGCAGCAGTCACCTTTCGTCTACCACTCATTGTATACTATTGAGATAGTCAATTCGATACAACGGTGATTTCCTTTGTTTTCTCAATTGTATTTCCTGATTACTGCGGTCCAAAAAAAAAAAAAAACACTAAAAATCGGAAAAATCGCCTGCCTTCCCCATAATTGGATTGCCTAAAAAGCCCAAGGAAAATGTACAGTATTTATCTTATTTCAAGGAAATTGTGATCATGCCATGTGCAAACATACACTAATGAGCCAAAACATTATGACTATCCCTGTCTCGCCAAGTGGACGCATCTCACAGCACCTAGGAGTGACGTCACCGTCCGGCACAGCATATAATGAGCGATAGTTCCTGTCATTTCGTATGTACGAAATCCATGCAATGTGGAAAGGGAAGTACCTAGAGGAATTTGAATGGAATGATTTGCAGGTCTCTGTGGGCGGGGCCAGCATTTCAGCAACCGCCGACATTGTCAGCTATTCAAAGGTAGCCATAGCAAATGAGTCGCTTCTCGGCATTTTCGCTAAGATCAAAGTGTAGCCATAGCGAATGGTGTGAAGAGGGACACAAAAACACCCAACATGCCAGGACGGAGACACCATTGCTGGAGATCACGGCTCACGATCCCTCAATTAATGGCAGACTACGACCAGAGAGCACGGAGAAACGTATTCGAGCACTCCATCCAGCACCCGCTCTTGTGGATAGGCCTGTTGGCAACCTGTTCATGTGCCAACGTTGACCGACCGTCATTGGCAACTCTGCCAGCAGTGGACAAGGGCGCACACCGTACCCTGGACATTGGACGACCGGAAAAGACTCGTCTGGTCTGATGAATCAAGGTTCCAGCTCCATTATGCCGATGCACGGCCGCGTTTGCGATGATAA
The DNA here is from genome assembly GCF_048544385.1 of Mastigoproctus giganteus. NCBI lineage: Eukaryota > Metazoa > Arthropoda > Arachnida > Uropygi > Thelyphonidae > Mastigoproctus > Mastigoproctus giganteus. The sequence continues at coordinate 193,773,261 of NC_143582.1, read as the reverse complement.
GACTGTGAACAGCTGCAATCGGATTGCACCGTTAGAAGAAACAGGCCGGAGGCGGTGGTATCGTGGTTTGGGAAATGTTTTCATGGACATCACTGGGTCCTCTCATCTCCATTAAACACACCTTCACCGCCGGATCCTACCAAGGCATTGTTTCGGACAAAGTTTTTCCCTACATGGTGACCAGGTGGAATAGGAGCCTTTCAGCCCGACAACGCACCGTGTCACACAGCCCGCATTGTGTAAGACGGGTTCAAGGATCACGTCCAAGCATTTTACTCTGGCCTCCAAATTCTCCAATATCAATCCCATCGAACATTTGTGGGATGTGGTGGAACGTAGCATTCGCCTCTGCCTCGCTCCGTTGCTGAACTCCGGACGTCTTTCTGTCCAACTGGTCCAGGATACCTGAGGACACCTTTCGCGGTCTAGTGGAATGGCTGGCGCGCCTGGTGCAAGTGGTTATCACTGCGAAAAGCGGGCTAACACGCTATTAGGTAGGTGGTCATAATGTTTTGGCTCATGAATGTATACTGTATCTGTTTACCTTAAGTTTAATTACTGTTGACGCCAATGGCAAAATGTTTTTAATTTTTTGGGCAGTGAGTGTAGTATAATAACAAAACACAAACTCGCAGTAATATATATATACTAATAATATATATATACATATTATTAGAAAATAATCTGAATCACTAATTCTCTACATTTAAGGAAAGACTGAGGCTGGGGTGGGTTATGATAGACTTGTTTTAAATTGTTAAAACTTTAATGTATTCAAAATGGCTGATTTTATTATATTTTGTTATATGGAGAAGACGAGTAACTGTTGATCATTTTAAGATACTATGATACTTGCATTGGAAAGGTCACGAAACAGTGACCAAAAATGGCCTAGAGCTTAAAATTCTTAATGCAGCAGAAATAACTGTTCTGCCTAACGACCGAAGCAGAAACGCAAACCTAATACTAACGAGATCGCTTGACATTCCCACCTTCCTACTTCACAGGTGTGATTACTTAGCGTCTCCTTAATGGTCCGAAAACTAACACACTTGTCAACTTCGTGTCACGTGTGTGAGAAAACTTCACACTCTGCATTGTTCAAGTGTAACATTACCACACCATAAATTACACTCCGTGACACTTTAAGTGTCCACGTCTATTCCTAGCTGCAGGCAAACTAATTTTAGTCACGAAAGGGATATTAATACACAGAGATTACCAAAAATAGACTGGTCGAAAAATCTGCTTCGAATGGTATTTATTCACAAGTTCGTTACCAAGATGCTGCACCATACACAGAGCCTTGATGCAGACTTCAGAAATTTCACAGAAGATAAAGGACACAAAGAAAAACAGAAGTAACCATTCGCTCCCACATTGGTGAAGAAACTATGATCATGTGTAGTTTCTGAGAAAGAAAGTTATTCTTTCCGCAAATGCGGTTGCAGGGCAGAAAATTTCTTTATCCGAGATGTGTTTCACTGGGATTGCTTCACTTCCAAGTACTGTAGACTGGATTATTTTAATTTTATCTAATAGTATAATATAGTATAATATAGATACAGTATTATACTATCAGATAAAAGTTTTTCACTGCAACTTTTGTTGTCCAGTCATTCTACTGAATTGTAGAAAGAGGTGAGGAAGAAAAAACAGAAATCGTATAAAACTAAAACTTTATTGAAGAGCGAGAAATAGCTGAAAGAGATTCCGAAGGTGATACAATGGAATCAGATTCGCCCGAAAGAGAATGCAATTATGAATCTGGGGATGTATATACGTGTTTTGAGTACAAATTTCGTTCAAAGGCATTGTGTGGACTATCTAATGTTGTTGTACAGAGATTGGCAGTTCGTGATTTCTCAGAGTACATTCAGGAGAGGACACGCGAATGAAGAATCTTCTCGCGAAGTACTTCCAACTTCGCAG